>NW_028239179.1:0-256691 GCF_036417535.1 Chlamydotis macqueenii
TGTTCGTGATTTTTCGGGGTTTTATTTCAGTGGGCGCCCAGGTGCAGCTGGTGGTAAACGTCGAAGCCCTGTTGGTCAGGGAAAGCCCGGAGCCGTGATGTCTGTGGTGCTTTAGATGAACTGCCAAAGTCCGGTGAGGAGCAGCAAGAGCTTGAGTTGCTGGCACTTTCGGTGTGGGAGGAATCGTCCGACGTTTGTTATTTTTCGGGGTTTTATTTCAGTGGGCGCCCAGGTGCAGCTGGGTGTAAACGTCGAAGCCCTGTTGGTCAGGGAAAGCCCGGAGCCCCGATGTCTGTGGTGCTGTAGATGCGCCGCCAATGACCGGTGAGGAGCACAAAGAGCTTGACTGGCTGGCACTTTCGGTGTGGGAGCAATCGTCTGATGTTTGTGATTTTGGGGGTTTTTTTTTTTCAGTGGGTGCCCAGGTGCAACTGGTGGTAAACGTCGAAGCCCTGTTGGTCAGGGAAAGCCCGGAGCCCCGATGTCTGTGGTGCTGTAGATGCGCTGGGAATGGCCGGTGAGGGGTAGCAAGAGCTTGAGTTGCTGGCACTTTTGGTGTGGGAGCAATCGTCCGACGTTCGTGATTTTTCGGGGTTTTATTTCAGTGGGAGCCCAGGTGCAGCTGGTGGTAAACGTCGAAGCCCTGTTCGTCAGGGAAAGCCCGGAGCCCCGATGTCTGTGGTGCTGTAGATGCGCTGCCAATGGCCGGTGAGGAGCAGCAAGAGCTTGACTGGCTGGCACTTTCGGTGTGGGAGCAATCGTCCGACGTTCGTGATTCCTCGCGGTTTTACTTTCAGTGGGCGCCCAGGTGCAGCTGGTGGTAAACTTCTAAGCCCTGTTGGTCAGGGAAAGCTCGGAGCCCCGATCTCTGTGGTGCTGTAGATGCGCTGCCAATGGCCGGTGAGGAGCAGCAAGAGCTTGACTGGCTGGCACTTTCGGTGTGGGAGCAATCGTCCGACGTTCGTGATTTTTCGGGGTTTTACTTTCAGTGGGCGCACAGGTGCAGCTGGTGGTAAACGTCGAAGACCTGTTGGTCACGGAAAGCCCGGATCCCCGATGTCTGTGGTGCTGTAGATGCGCTGGGAATGGGCGGTGAGGAGCAGCAAGAGCTTGAGTTGCTGGCACTTTCAGTGTGGGAGCAATCGTCGGACGTTTGTAATTTTTGGGGATTTTTATTCACTGGGCGCCCAGGTTCAGCTGGTGGTAAACGTCGAAGCCCTGTTGGTCAGGGAAAGCCCGGAGCCCCGATGTCTGTGGTGCTGTAGATGGGCTGGGAATGGCCGGTGAGGAGCAGCAAGAGCTTGACTGGCTGGCACTTTTGCTATGGGAACAATCGTCCGATGTTCGTGATTTTTCTTTTATTTTTCTCAGCGGGTGCCCAGGTTCAGCTGGTGGTAAACGTCGAAGCCCTGTTGGTCAAAGAAAGCGCAGAACCCCGATGTCTGTGGTGCTGTAGATGCACTGCCAAAGTCCGGTGAGTAGCAGCAAGAGCTTGAGTTGCTGGCACTTTCGGTGTGGGAGGAATCGTCCGACGTTCGTGATTTTTCGGGATTTTTTTTCAGTGGGCGCCCAGGTGCAGCTGGTGGTAAACTTCGAAGCCCTGTTGGTCAGGGAAAGCCCGGAGCCCCGATGTCTGTGGTGCTGTAGATGCGCTGGGAATGGCCGGTGAGGAGCAGCAAGAGCTTGAGTTGCTGGCACTTTCCGTGTGGGAGGAATCGTCCGACGTTCGTGATTTTTCGGGGTTTTATTTCAGTGGGCGCCCAGGTGCAGCTGATGGTAAACGTCGAAGCCCTGTTGGTCAGGGAAAGCCCGGAGCCCCGATGTCTGTGGTGCTGTAGATGCGCTGGGAATGGGAGGTGAGTCGCAGCATGAGCTTGACTGGCTGGCACTTTCGGTGTGGGAGGAATCGTCCGACGTTCGTGATTTTTCGGGGTTTTATTTCAGTGGGCGCCCAGGTGCAGCTGGTGGTAAATGTCGAAGCCCTGTTGGTCAGGGAATGCCCGGAGCCCCGATGTCTGTGGTGCTGTAGATGCGCCTCCAATGGCTGGTGAGGAGCAGCAAGAGCTTGACTGGCTGGCACTTTTGTTGTGGGAGCAATGGTCCGACGTTCGTGATTTTTCGGGGTTTTATTTCAGTCGGCGCCCAGCTGCAGCGGGTGGTAAACGTCGAAGCCCTGTTGGTCAGGGAAAGCCCGGAGCCCCGATGTCTGTCGTGCTGTAGATGGGCTGGCAATGGCCGGTGAGCAGCAGCAAGAGCTTGACTGTCTGGCACTTTTGGTGTGAGAGCAATCGTCCGACGTTCGTGATTTTTCGGTGTTCTTTTCAGTGGGAGCCCAGGTGCAGCGAGTGGTAAACGTCGAAGCCCTGTTGGTCAGGGAAAGCCCGGAGCCGTGATGTCTGTGGTGCTGTAGATGCACTGCCAAAGTCCGGTGAGGAACAGCAAGAGCTTGAGTTGCTGGCACTTTCTGTGGGGGAGGAATCGTCCGACGTTTGTGATTTTTCGGGGTTTTATTTCAGTGGGCGCCCAGGTGCAGCTGGTGGTAAACGTCGAAGCCCTGTTGGTCAGGGAAAGCCCGGAGCCCCGATGTCTGCGGTGTTGTAGATGCGCTGGGAATGGCCGGTGAGGAGCAGCAAGAGCTTGACAGGCTGGCATTTAAGGTGTGGCAGGAATCGTCCGACGTTTGTGATTTTTGGGGTTTTTTTTTCAGGGGGCACCCAGGTGCAGCTGGTGGTAAATGTCGAAGCCCGGTTCGTCAGGGAAAGCCCGGAGCCCCGATGTCTGTGGTGCTGTAGATGCGCTGCCAGTGGCCGGTGAGGAGCAGCAAGAGCTTGAGTTGCTGGCACTTTCGGTGTGGGAGCAATCGTCCGATGTTCGTGATTTTTCGGGGTTCTTTTCAGTGGGCGCCCAGGTGCAGCTGGTGGTAAACGTCGAAGCCCTGTTGGTCAGGGAAAGCCCGGAGCCCCGATATCTGCGGTGCTGTAGATGCGCTGCCAGTGGCCGGTGAGGAGCAGCAAGAGCTTGACTGGCTGGCACTTTCGGTGTGGGATCAATCGTCCGACGTTTTTGATTTTTCAGGGTTTTTTTTTCAGTGGGCAACCAGGTGCAGCTGGTGGTAAACGTCGAAGCCCTGTTGGTCAGAGAAAGCCCGGAGCCCCGATGTCTGTGGTGCTGTAGATGCGCTGGGAATGGCTGGTGAGGAGCAGCAAGAGCTTGACTGGCTGGCACTTTTGCTGTGGGAGCAATCGTCCGACGTTCGTGATTTTTCTTTTATTTTTTTCAGCGGGCGCCCAGGTTCAGCTGGTGGTAAACGTCGAAGCCCTGTTGGTCAGGGAAAGCGCAGAACCCCGATGTCTGTGGTGCTGTAGATGCACTGCCAAACTCCGGTGAAGAGCAGCAAGAGTTTGAGTTGCTGGCACTTTTGGTGTGGGAGCAATCGTCCGATGTTCGTTATTTTTCGAGCTTTTATTTCAGTGGGCGCCCAGGTGCAGCTGGTGGTAAACGTCGAAGCCCTGTTGGTCAGGGAAAGCCCAGAGCCCCGATGTCTGTGGTGCTGTAGATGCGCTGGGAATGGGAGGTGAGGAGCAGCAAGAGCTTGAGTTGCTGGCACTTTTGGTGTGGGAGCAATCATCCGACATTCGTGATTTTTCGGGGTTTTATTTCAGTGGGAGCCCAGGTGCAGCTGGTGGTAAACGTCGAAGCCCTGTTGGTCAGGGAATGCCTGGAGCCCCGATCTCTGTGGTGCTGTAGATGCGCTGGCAATGGCTGGTGAGGAGCAGCAAGAGCTTGACTGTCTGGCACGTTGGGTGTGGGAGCAATCGTCGGACGTTTGTGATTTTTGGGGATTTTTATTCACTGGGCGCCCAGGTTCAGCTGGTGGTAAACGTCGAAGCCCTGTTGGTCAGGGAAAGCCCGGAGCCCCGATGTCTGTGGTGCTGTAGATGCGCTGGCAATGGCCGGTGAGCAGCAGCCAGAGCTTGAGTTGCTGGCACTTTTGGTGTGGGAGCAATCGTCCGACGTTCGTGATTTTTCGGGGTTTTACTTTCAGTGGGCGCCCAGGTGCAGCTGGTGGTAAATGTCGAAGCCCTGTTGGTCAGGGAAAGCCCAGAGCCCCGATGTCTGTGGTGCTGTAGATGCGCTGGGAATGGCCGGTGAGGAGCAGCAAGAGCTTGACTGGCTGGCACTTCCGGTGTGGGAGCAATCGTCTGATCTTCGTGATTTTTCGTTTATTTTTTTCAGGGGGTACCAAGGTCCAGCTGGTGGTAAACGTCGAAGCCCTGTTGGTCAGGGAAAGCCCAGAGCCCCGATGTCTGTGGTGCTGTAGATGCGCTGCCAATGGCCGGTGAGGAGCAGCAAGAGGCTGACATGCTGGCACTTTCGATGTGGGTGCAATCGTCCGACGTTCGTGATTTTTCGGGGTTCTTTTCAGTGGGAGCCCAGGTTCAGTGAGTGGTCAACGTCAAAGCCCTGTTCGTCAGGGAAAGCGCAGAACCCCGATGTCTGTGGTGCTGTAGATGCAATGCCAAACTCCCGTGAGTAGCTGCAAGAGCTTGACTGGCTGGCACTTTTGGTGTGGGAGCAGTCGTCCGACGTTTGTGATATTTGGGGATTTTTTTTCAAGTGGGCGCCCAAGTTCAGCTGGTAGTAAACTTCTAAGCCCTGTTGGTCAGGGAAAGCCCAGAGCCCCGATGTCTGTGGTGCTGTAGATGCGCTGGGAATGGCTGGTGAGGAGCAGCTAGAGCTTGATAGGCTGGCACTTTCAGTGTGGGAGCAATCGTCCGACGTTCGTGATTTTTCGGGGTTTTTTTTCAGTGGGCCCCCAGGTGCAACTGGTGGTAAACGTTGAAGCCCTGTTGGTCAGGTAAAGCCCGGAGCCGCGATGTCTGTGGTGCTGTAGATGCGCTGGGAATGGGCGGTGAGGAGCAGCAAGAGCTTGTGTTGCTGGCACTTTCGGTGTGGGAGCAATCGTCCGATGTTCGTGATTTTTCTTTTATTTTTTTCACTGGGACGCCCAGGTGCAGCTGGGTGTAAACGTTGAAGCCCTGTTGGTCAAGGAAAGTCCACAGCCCCGATGTCTGTGGTGCTGTAGATGCGCTGGGAATGGGCGGTGAGGAGCAGCAAGAGCTTGACAGGCTGGCATTTAAGGTGTGGCAGGAATCGTCTGACATTTGTGATTTTGGGGGTTTTTTTTTCAGGGGGCACCCAGGTTCAGCTGGTGGTAAACGTCGAACCCCTGTTGGTCAGGGAAAGCCCGGAGCCCCGATATCTGTGGTGCTGTAGATGCGCTGCCACTGTCCGGTGAGGAGCAGCAAGAGCTTGACTAGCTGGCACTTTCGGTGTGGGAGCAATCGTCCGACGTTCGCCATTTTTCAGGGTTTTTTTTCAGTGCGCAACCAGGTGCAGCTGGTGGTAAACTTCGAAGCCCTGATGTTCAGGGAAAGCGCAGAACCCCGATGTCTGTGGTGCTGTAGATGCACTGCCAAAGTCCGGTGAGTAGCTGCAAGAGCTTGACTGGCTGGCACTTTTGGTGTGGGAGCAATCGTTTGACGTTCGTGATTTTTTGGGGTTTTATTTCAGTTGGCGCCCAGGTTCAGCTGGTGGTAAACGTCGAAGCCCTGTTGGTCAGGGAAAGCCCGGAGCCCCGATGTCTGTGGTGCTGTAGATGCGCTGCCAATGGCCGGTAATGAGCAGCAAGAGCTTGACTGGCTGGGACTTTTGGTGTGGGAGCAATCGTCCGACGTTCGTGATTTTTCGGGGTTTTACTTTCAGTGGGCGCCCAGGTTCAGCTGGTGGTAAACGTCGAAGCCCTGTTGGTCAGGGAAAGCGCAGAACCCCAATGTCTGTGGTGCTGTAAATGCACTGCCAAAGTCCGGTGAGTAGCAGCAAGAGCTTGAGTTGCTGGCACTTTGGTTGTGGGAGCAATCGTCCGACGTTCGTGATTTTTCGGGGTTTTATTTCAGTGGGCGCCCAGGTGCAGCTGTTGGTAAATGTCGAAGCCCTGTTGTTCAGGGAAAGCGCAGAACCCCGATGTCTGTGGTGCTGTAGATGCGCTGGGAATGGGATCTGAGGAGCAGCAAGAGTCTGACATGCTGGCACTTTCGATGTGTGTGCAATCGTCTGACGTTCGTGATTTTTCGGGGTTTTTTTCACTGGGCGCCCAGGTTCAGCTGGTGGTAAACGTTGAAGCCCTGTTGGTCAGGGAAAGCTCGGAGCCCCGATGTCTGTGGTGCTGTAGATGCACTGCCAAAGTCCGGTGAGTAGCAGCATGAGCTTGAGTTGCTGGCTCTTTCGGTGTGGGAGCAATCGTCTGATCTTCGTGATTTTTCGTTTATTTTTTTCAGTGGGTGCCGAGGTTCAGCTGGTGGTAAACGTCGAAGCCCTGTTCGTCAGGGAAAGCCCCGAGCCCCGATGTCTGTGGTGCTGTAGATGCGCTGCCAATGGCCGGTGAGGAGCAGCAAGAGGCTGACATGCTGGCACTTTCGATGTGGGTGCAATTGTCCGATGTTCGTGATTTTTCGGGGTTTTTTTCAGTGGGCGCCCAGGTGCAGCTGGTGGTAAATGTCGAAGCCCTGTTGGTCAGGGAAAGCGCAGAGCCCCGATGTCTGTGGTGCTGTAGATGCGCTGCCAATGGCCGGTGAGGAGCAGCAAGAGCTTGGCTGGCTTGCACTTTCGGTGTGGGAGCAATCGTCCGACGTTCGTGATTTTTCGGGTTTTATTTCAGTGGGCGCCCAGGTTGAGCTGGTGGTAAACGTCGAAGCCCTGTTGGTCAGGGAAAGCCCGGAGCCCCGATGTCTGTGGTGCTGTAGATGCGCTGGGAATGGCCGGTGAGGAGCAGCATGAGCTTGACTGGCTGGCACTTTCGGTGTGGGAGTAATCGTCCGACGTTTTTGACTTTTCAGGGTTTTTTTTCAGTGGGCACCCAGGTGCAGCTGGTGGTAAATGTCGAAGCCCTGTTGGTCAGGGAAAGCCCGGAGCCCCGATGTCTGTGGTGCTGTAGATTCGCTGCCAGTGGCCGGTGAGGAGCACCAAGAGCTTGACTGGCTGGCACTTTTGCTGTGGGAGCAATTGTACGACGTTCGTGATTTTTCTTTAATTTTTTTCAGTGGGCGCCGAGGTTCAGCTGGTGGTAAACGTCGAAGCCCTGTTGGTCAGGGAAAGCGCAGAACCCCGATGTCTGTGGTGCTGTAGATGCACTGCCAAAGTCTGGTGAGTAGCAGCAAGAGCTTGTGTTGCTGGCACTTTCGTTGTGGGAGCAATCGTCCGACGTTCGTGATTTTTCGGGGTTTTATTTCAGTGGGCGCCCAGGTGCAGCGGGTGGTAAACGTCGAAGCCCTGTTGGTCAGGGAAAGCCCGGAGCCCCGATGTCTGTGGTGCTGTAGATGCGCTGCCAATGGCCGGTGAGGAGCAGCAAGAGCTTGACTGTCAGGCAGTTTCGGTGTGGGAGCAATCGTCCGACGTTCGTGATTTTTCGGGGTTCTTTTCAGTGGGAGCCCAGGTTCAGTGAGTGGTCAACGTCGAAGCCCTGTTCGTCAGGGAAAGCGCAGAACCCCGATGTCTGTGGTGCTGTAGATGCAATGCCAAACTCCCGTGAGTAGCTGCAAGAGCTTGACTGGCTGGCACTTTTGGTGTGGGAGCAGTCGTCCGACGTTTGTGATATTTGGGGATTTTTTTTCCAGTGGGCGCCCAAGTTCAGCTGGTAGTAAACTTCTAAGCCCTGTTGGTCAGGGAAAGCCCAGAGCCCCAATGTCTGTGGTGCTGTAGATGCGCTGGGAATGGCTGGTGAGGAGCAGCTAGAGCTTGATAGGCTGGCACTTTCGGTGTTGGAGCAATCGTCCGACGTTCGTGATTTTTCGGGGTTTTTTTTCAGTGGGCGCCCAGGTGCAGCTGGTGGTAAACGTCAAAGCCCTGTTGGTCAGGGAAAGCCCGGAGCCGCGATGTCTGTGGTGCTGTAGATGCGCTGGGAATGGGCGGTGAGGAGCAGCAAGAGCTTGTGTTGCTGGCACTTTCGGTGTGGGAGCAATCGTCCGATGTTCGTGATTTTTCTTTTATTTTTTTCACTGGGCGCCCAGGTTCAGCTGGTGGTAAACGTTGAAGCCCTGTTGGTCAAGGAAAGTCCACAGCCCCGATGTCTGTGGTGCTGTAGATGCGCTGGGAATGGGCGGTGAGGAGCAGCAAGAGCTTGACAGGCTGGCATTTAAGGTGTGGCAGGAATCGTCTGACATTTGTGATTTTGGGGGTTTTTTTTTCAGGGGGCACCCAGGTTCAGCTGGTGGTAAATGTCGAAGCCCGGTTCGTCAGGGAAAGCCCGGAGCCCCGATGTCTGTGGTGCTGTAGATGCACTGCCAAAGTCCGGTGAGTAGCAGCAGGAGCTTGAGTTGCTGGCACTTTCGGTGTGGGAGCAATCGTCCGACGTTCGTGATTTTTCGGGGTTTTACTTTCAGTGGGCGCCCAGGTTCAGCTGGTGGTAAACAGCGAAGCCCTGTTGTTCAGGGAAAGCCCGGAGCCCCGATATCTGTGGTGCTGTAGATGCGCTGCCAATGGCCGGTGAGGAGCAGCAAGAGCTTGAGTTGCTGGCACTTTCGTTGTGGGAGCAATCGTCCGACGTTCGTGATTTTTCAGGGTTTTACTTTCAGTGGGCGCCCAGGTTCAGCTGGTGGAAAACGTCGAAGCACTGTTGGTCACGGAAAGCTCGGAGCCCCGATATCTGTGGTGCTGTAGATGAGCTGCCAATGGCCGGTGAGTAGCAGCAAGAGCTTGACTGTCTGGCACTTTCGGTGTGGGAGCAATCGTCCGATGTTCGTGATTTTTAGTTTATTTTTTTCAGTGGGCGCCCAGGTTCAGCTGGTGGTAAACGGCGAAGCCCTGTTGTTCACGGAAAGCGCAGAACCCCGATGTCTGTGGTGCTGTAGATTCGCTGCCAATGGCCGGTAAGGAGCAGCAAGAGGCTGACATGCTGGCACTTTCGATGTGGGTGCAATCGTCCGACGTTTGTGATTTTTGGGGATTTTTATTCACTGGGCGCCCAGGTTCAGCTGGTGGTAAACGTCGAAGCCCTGTTGGTCAGGGAAAGCCCGGAGCCCCGATGTCTGTGGTGCTGTAGATGCGCTGGGAATGGCCGGTGAGGAGCAGCAAGAGCTTGACTGGCTGGCACTTTCGGTGTGGGAGCAATTGTCCGATGTTCGTGATTTTTCGTTTATTTTGTTCAGTGGGCACGCAGGTGCAGCTGGTGGTAAATGTCGAAGCCCTGTTGGTCAGGGAAAGCCCGGAGCCCCGATGTCTGTGGTGCTGTAGATGCGCTGCCAATGGCCCGTGAGGAGCAGCAAGAGCTTGTGTGGCTGGCACTTTCGGTGTGGGAGGAATCGTCCGACGTTTGTGATTTTTCGGGGTTTTATTTCAGTGGGCGCCCAGGTGCAGCTGGTGGAAAACGTCGAAGCCCTGTTGGTCAGGGAAAGTCCGGAGCCCCGATATCTGTGGTGCTGTAGATGCGCTGCCAGTGGCCGGGGAGGAGCAGCAACAGCTTGACTGGCTGGAACTTTCGGTGTGGGAGCAATCGTCCGATGTTCGTGATTTTTCGGGGTTCTTTTCAGTGGGAGCCCAGGTTCAGCGAGTGGTAAACGTCGAAGCCCTGTTGGTCAGGGAAAGCCCGGAGCCCCGATGTCTGCGGTGTTGTAGATGCCCTGGGAATGGCCGGTGAGGAGCAGCAAGAGGTTGACTGGCTGGCACTTTCGGTGTGGGAGCAATCATCCGACATTTGTGATTATTTGGGTTTTTTTTTTCAGTGGGCGCCCAGGTGCAGCTGGTGGTAAACGTCGAAGCCCTGTTGGTTAGGGAAAGCGCAGAACCCCGATGTCTGTGGTGCTGTAGATGCACTGCCAAAGTCCAGTGAGTAGCAGCAAGAGCTTGAGTTCCTGGCACTTTCGTTGTGGGAGCAATCGTCCGACGTTCGTGATTTTTCGGGGTTTTATTTCAGTGGGCGCCCAGGTGCAGCTGGTGGTAAACGTCGAAGCCCTGTTGGTCAGGGAAAGCCCGGAGCCCCGATGTCTGTGGTGCTGTAGATGCGCTGCCAATGGCCGGGGAGGAGCAGCAAGAGCTTGACTGGCTGGCACTTTTTGTGTCGGAGCAATCGTCCGACGTTTGTGATTTTTCGGGGTTCTTTTCAGTGGGAGCCCAGGTGCAGCTCGTGGTAAATGTCGAAGCCCTGTTGGTCAGGGAAAGCCCGGAGCCCCGATGTCTGTGGTGTTGTAGATGCGCTGCCACTGTCCGGTGAGGAGCAGCAAGAGCTTGACTGGCTGGCACTTTGGGTGCGGGAGCAATCGTCGGACGTTCGTGATTTTTCGGGGTTTTATTTCAGTGGGCGCCCAGGTTCAGCTGGTGGTAAACTTCTAAGCCTTGTTGGTCAGGGAAAGCCCGGAGCCCCGATGTCTGTGGTGCTGTAGATGGGCTGGGAGTGGCCGGTGAGGAGCAGCAAGAGCTTGACTGGCTGGCACTTTTGCTGTGGGAGCAATCGTCCGATGTTCGTGATTTTTCTTTTATTTTTCTCAGCGGGTGCCCAGGTTCAGCTGGTGGTAAACGTTGAAGCCCTGTTGGTCAAAGAAAGCGCAGAACCCTGATATCTGTGGTGCTGTAGATGCACTGCCAAAGTCTGGTGAGTAGCAGCAAGAGCTTGAGTTGCTGGCACTTTCGGTGTGGGAGGAATCGTCCGACGTTTGTTATTTTTCGGGGTTCTATTTCAGTGGGCGCCCAGGTTCAGCTGGTGGTAAACGTCGAAGCCCTGTTGGTCAGGGAAAGCTCGGAGCACCGATATCTGTGGTGCTGTAGATGCGCTGGGAATGGCCGGTGAGGAGCAGCAAGAGCTTGAGTTGCTGGCACTTTTGGTGTGGGAGCAATCGTCCGACGTTCGTGTTTTTTCGGGGTTTTATTTCAGTGGGCGCCCAGGTGCAGCTGGTGGTAAACTTCTAAGCCCTGTTGGTCAGGGAAAGCCCGGAGCCCCGATGTCTGTGGTGCTGTAGATGCGCTGGCAACGGCCGGTGAGAAGCAGCAAGAGCTTGACTGGCTGGCACTTTTGGTGTGGGAGCAATCGTCTGATGTTCGTGATTTTTCGTTTATTTTTTTCAGTGGGCGCCCAGGTGCAGCTGATGGTAAATGTCGAAGCCCTGTTGGTCAGGGAAAGCCCGGAGCCCCGATGTCTGTGGTGCTGTAGATGTGCTGGGAATGCCCGGGGAGGAGCAACAAGAGCTTGACTGGCTGGCACTTCCGGTGTGGGAGCAATCGTCTGATGTTCGTGATATTTCGTTTATTTTTTTCAGTGGGCGCCCAGGTGCAGCTGGTGGTAATCGTCGAAGCCCTGTTCGTCAGGGAAAGCCCGGAGCCCCGATGTCTGTGGTGCTGTAGATGCGCTGGGAATGGCTGGTGAGGAGCAGCAAGAGCTTCACAGGCTGGCACTTTCGGTGTGGGAGCAATCGTCCGACGTTCGTGATTTTTCGGGATGTTTTTTCAGTGGGCGCCCAGGTGCAGCTGGTGGTAAACGTCAAAGCCCTGTTGGTCAGGGAAAGCCCGGAGCCCCGATGTCTGTGGTGCTGTAGATGCGCTGGGAATGGCCGGTGAGGAGCAGCAAGAGCTTGAGTTGCTGGCACTTTCGGTGTGGGAGCAATCGTCCGATGTTCGTGATTTTTCGTTTATTTTTTTCAGTGGGCGCCCCGGTGCAGCTGGTGGTAAACGTCGAAGCCCTGTTGGTCAGGGAAAGCGCAGAACCCCGATGTCTGTGGTGCTGTAGATGCACTGCCAAAGTCCGGTGAGTAGCAGCAAGAGCTTGAGTTGCTGGCACTTTCGGTGTGGGAGCAATCGTCCGATGTTCATGATTTTTCGTTTATTTTTTTCAGTGGGCGCCCAGGTTCAGCTGGTGGTAAATGTCGAAGCCCTGTTGGTCAGGGAAAGCCCAGAGCCCTGATGTCTGTGGTGCTGTAGATGCGCTGGGAATGGGAGGTGAGTAGCAGCAAGAGCTTGAATGGCTGGAACGTTGGGTGTGGCAGCAATCGTCGGACGTTTGTGATTTTTTCAGGGTTTTTATTCACTGGGCGCCCAGGTTCAGCTGGTGGTAAACGTCGAAGCCCTGTTGGGTAGGGAAAGCCCAGAGCCCCGATGTCTGTGGTGCTGTAGATGCGCTGCCAATGGCTGGTGAGGAACAGCAAGAGCTTGAGTTGCTGGCACTTTCGGTGTGGGAGGAATCGTCCGATGTTCGTGAATTTTCGTTTATTTTTTTCAGTGGGCGGCCACGTGCAGCTGGTGGTAATCGTCGAAGCCCTGTTGGTCAGGGAAAGCCCGGAGCCCTGATATCTGTGGTGCTGTAGATGCACTGCCAGTGGCCGGGGAGGAGCAGCAAGAGCTTGACAGGCTGGCACTTTCGGTGTGCGAGGAATCGTCGAACGTTTCTGATTTTTCGGGATTTTTTTTTAGTGGGAGCCCAGGTTTAGCTAGTTGTAAACGTCGAAGCCCTGTTGGTCAGGGAAAGCCCGGAGCCCTGATGTCTGTGGTGCTGTAGGTGCGCTGGGAATGGCCGGTGAGGAGCAGCAAGAGCTTGACTGGCTGGCACTTTCGGTGTGCGAGCAATCGTCCGACGTTCGTGATTTTTCGGGGTTTTATTTCAGTGGGAGCCCAGGTGCAGCGGGTGGTAATCGTCGAAGCCCTGTTGGTCAGGGAAAGCGCAGAACCCCGATGTCTGTGGTGCTGTAGATGCGCTGGGAATGGCCGGTGAGGAGCAGCAAGAACTTGACAGGCTGGCACTTTCGGTGTGGGAGCAATCGTCCGATGTTCGTGATTTTTCGTTTATTTTTTTCAGTGGGCGCCCAGGTGCAGCTGGTGGTAAACGTCGAAGCCCTGTTGTTCAGGGAAAGCGCAGAACCCCGATGTCTGTGGTGCTGTAGATGAACTGCCAAAGTCCGGTGAGTAGCAGCAAGAGCTTGAGTTGCTGGCACTTTCGGTGTGGGAGGAATCGTCCGACGTTCGTGATTTTTCGGGGTTTTTTTCAGTGGGCTCCCAGGTGCAGCTGGGTGTAAACGTCGAAGCCCTGTTGGTCAGGGAAAGCCCGGAGCCCCGATATCTGTGGTGCTGTAGATGCGCTGGGAATGTGCGGTGAGGAGCAGCAAGAGCTTGACAGGCTGGCATTTAAGGTGTGGCAGGAATCGTCCGACATTTGTGATTTTTGGGGTTTTTTTTTCAGGGGGCGCACAGGTTCACCTGGTGTTAAAAGTCGAAGCCCTGTTGGTCAGGGAAAGCCCAGAGCCCCGATGTCTGTGGTGCTGTAGATGCGCTGCCATTGGCCGGTGAGGAGCAGCAAGAGCTTGAGTTGCTGGCACTTTCGGTGTGGGATCAATCGTCCGACGCTTTTGATTTTTCAGGGTTTTTTTTCAGTGGGCAATCACGTGCAGCTGGTGGTAAACGTCGAAGCCCTGTTGGTCAGGGAAAGCCCGGAGCCCCGATGTCTGTGGTGCTGTAGATGCACTGCCAAAGTCCGGTGAGTAGCAGCAAGAGCTTGAGTTGCTGGCACTTTCGGTGTGGGAGGAATCGTCCGACGTTTGTTATTTTTCGGGGTTTTATTTCAGTGGGCGCCCAGGTTCAGCTGGTGGTAAACGTCGAAGCCCTGTTGGTCAGGGAAAGCTTGGAGCCCCGATATCTGTGGTGCTGTAGATGCGCTGCCAATGGCCGGGGAGGAGCAGCAAGGGCTTGAGTTGCTGGCACTTTTGGTGTTGGAGCAATCGTTCGACGTTCGTGATTTTTCGGGGTTTTATTTCAGTGGGCGCCCAGGTGCAGCTGGTGGTAAACTTCGAAGCCCTGTTGGTCAGGGAAAGCCCGGAGCCCCGATATCTGTGGTGCTGTAGATGCGCTGCCAATGGCCGGGGAGGAGCAGCAAGGGCTTGAGTTGCTGGCACTTTTGGTGTTGGAGCAATCGTCCGACGTTCGTGATTTTTCGGGGTTTTATTTCAGTGGGCGCCCAGGTGCAGCTGGTGGTAAACGTCGAAGCCCTGTTGGTCAGGGAAAGCTCGGAGCCCCGATGTCTGTGGTGCTGTAGATGCGCTGGGAATGGCCGGTGAGGAGCAGCAAGAGCTTGTGTTGCTGGCATTTTCGGTGTGGGAGCAATCGTCCGACGTTCGTGATTTTTCGTTTATTTTTTTCAGTGGGCGCCCAGGTGCAGCTGGTGGTAAACGTCGAAGCCCTGTTGGTCAGGGAAAGCGCAGAACCCCGATGTCTGTGGTGCTGTAGATGAACTGCCAATGGCCGCTTAGGAGCAGCAAGAGCTTGAGTTGCTGGCACTTTCGGTGTGGGAGGAATCGTCCGACGTTCGTGATTTTTCGGGGTTTTTTTCAGTGGGCTCCCAGGTGCAGCTGGGTGTAAACGTCGAAGCCCTGTTGGTCAGGGAAAGCCCGGAGCCCCGATATCTGTGGTGCTGTAGATGCGCTGGGAATGTGCGGTGAGGAGCAGCAAGAGCTTGACAGGCTGGCACTTTCGGTGTGGGAGCAATCGTCCGATGTTCGTGATTTTTCGTTTGTTTTTTTCAGTGGGCGCCCAGGTGCAGCTGGTGGTAAACGTCGAAGCCCTGTTGTTCAGGGAAAGCGCAGAACCCCGATGTCTGTGGTGCTGTAGATGAACTGCCAAAGTCCGGTGAGTAGCAGCAAGAGCTTGAGTTGCTGGCACTTTCGGTGTGGGAGGAATCGTCCGACGTTCGTGATTTTTCGGGGTTTTTTTCAGTGGGCTCCCAGGTGCAGCTGGGTGTAAACGTCGAAGCCCTGTTGGTCAGGGAAAGCCCGGAGCCCCGATATCTGTGGTGCTGTAGATGCGCTGGGAATGTGCGGTGAGGAGCAGCAAGAGCTTGACAGGCTGGCATTTAAGGTGTGGCAGGAATCGTCCGACATTTGTGATTTTTGGGGTTTTTTTTTCAGGGGGCGCACAGGTTCACCTGGTGTTAAAAGTCGAAGCCCTGTTGGTCAGGGAAAGCCCAGAGCCCCGATGTCTGTGGTGCTGTAGATGCGCTGCCATTGGCCGGTGAGGAGCAGCAAGAGCTTGAGTTGCTGGCACTTTCGGTGTGGGATCAATCGTCCGACGTTTGTGATTTTTCAGGGTTTTTTTTCAGTGGACAATCAGGTGCAGCTGGTGGTAAACGTCGAAGCCCTGTTGGTCAGGGAAAGCCCAGAGCCCCGATGTCTGTGGTGCTGTAGATGCACTGCCAAAGTCCGGTGAGTAGCAGCAAGAGCTTGAGTTGCTGGCACTTTCGGTGTGGGAGGAATCGTCCGACGTTTGTTATTTTTCGGGGTTTTATTTCAGTGAGCGCCCAGGTTCAGCTGGTGGTAAACGTCGAAGCCCTGTTGGTCAGGGAAAGCTTGGAGCCCCGATATCTGTGGTGCTGTAGATGCGCTGCCAATGGCCGGGGAGGAGCAGCAAGGGCTTGAGTTGCTGGCACTTTTGGTGTTGGAGCAATCGTTCGACGTTCGTGATTTTTCGGGGTTTTATTTCAGTGGGCGCCCAGGTGCAGCTGGTGGTAAACTTCGAAGCCCTGTTGGTCAGGGAAAGCCCGGAGCCCCGATATCTGTGGTGCTGTAGATGCGCTGCCAATGGCCGGGGAGGAGCAGCAAGGGCTTGAGTTGCTGGCACTTTTGGTGTTGGAGCAATCGTTCGACGTTCGTGATTTTTCGGGGTTTTATTTCAGTGGGCGCCCAGGTGCAGCTGGTGGTAAACGTCGAAGCCCTGTTGGTCAGGGAAAGCCCGGAGCCCCGATGTCTGTGGTGTTGTAGATGCGCTGGGAATGGCCGGTGAGGAGCAGCAAGAGCTTGACTGACTGGCACTTTCAGTGTGGGAGCAATTGTCCGATGTTCGTGATTTTTCTTTTATTTTTCTCAGCGGGTGCCCAGGTTCAGCTGGTGGTAAACGTCGAAGCCCTGTTGGTCAAAGAAAGCTCAGAACCCCGATGTCTGTGGTGCTGTAGATGCACTGCCAAAGTCTGGTGACAGGCAGCAAGAGCTTGACTTGCTGGCACTTTCGGTGTGGGAGGAATCGTCCGACGTTTGTTATTTTTCGGGGTTTTATTTCAGTGGGCGCCCAGGTTCAGCTGGTGGTAAACGTCGAAGCCCTGTTGGTCAGGGAAAGCCCGGAGCCTCGATATCTGTGGTGCTGTAGATGCGCTGGGAATGGCCGGTGAGGAGCAGCAAGAGCTTGAGTTGCTGGCACTTTGGGTGTGGGAGCAATCGTCCGACGTTCGTGATTTTTCGGGGTTTTATTTCAGTGGGCGCCCAGGTGCAGCTGGTGGTAAACTTCTAAGCCCTGTTGGTCAGGGAACACCCGGAGCCCCGATGTCTGTGGTGCTGTAGATGCGCTGGCAACGGCCGGGGAGGAGCAGCAAGAGCTTGACTGGCTGGCACTTTTGGTGTGGGAGCAATCGTCTGATGTTCGTGATTTTTCGTTTATTTTTTCAGTGGGCGCCCAGGTGCTGCTGGTGGTAATCGTCGAAGCCCTGTTCATCAGGGAAAGCCCGGAGCCCCGATGTCTGTGGTGCTGTAGATGCCCTGGGAATGGCCGGTGAGGAGCAGCAAGAGCTTCACAGGCTGGCACTTTCGGTGTGGGAGCAATCGTCCGACGTTCGTGATTTTTCGGGATTTTTTTTCAGTGGGCGCCCAGGTGCAGCTGGTGGTAAACGTCAAAGCCCTGTTGGTCAGGGAAAGCCCGGAGCCCCGATGTCTGTGGTGCTGTAGATGCACTGCCAAAGTCCGGTGAGTAGCAGCAAGAGCTTGAGTTGCTGACACTTTCGGTGTGGGAGCAATCGTCCGATGTTCATGATTTTTCGTTTATTTTTTTCAGTGGGCACCCAGGTTCAGCTGGTGGTAAATGTCGAAGCCCTGTTGGTCAGGGAAAGCCCAGAGCCCCGATGTCTGTGGTGCTGTAGATGCGCTGGGAATGGGAGGTGAGTAGCAGCAAGAGCTTGACTGTCTGGCACGTTGGGTGTGGGAGCAATCGTCGGACGTTTGTGATTTTTTCGGGGTTTTTATTCACTGGGCGCCCAGGTTCAGCTGGTGGTAAATGTCGAAGCCCTGTTGGGTAGGGAAAGCTCGGAGCACCGATATCTGTGGTGCTGTAGATGCGCTGCCAATGGCTGGTGAGGAACAGCAAGAGCTTGAGTTGCTGGCACTTTTGGTGTGGGAGCAATCGTCCGACGTTCGTGATTTTTCGGGGTTTTATTTCAGTGGGCGCCCAGGTGCAGCGGGTGGTAAACGTCTAAGCCCTGTTGGTCAGGGAAAGCCCGGAGCCCCGATGTCTGTGGTGCTGTAGATGCGCTGGCAACGGCCGCTGAGAAGCAGCAAGAGCTTGACTGGCTGGCACTTTTGGTGTGGGAGCAATCGTCTGATGTTCGTGATTTTTCGTTTATTTTTTTCAGTGGGCGCCCAGGTGCAGCTGATGGTAAATGTCGAAGCCCTGTTGGTCAGGGAAAGCCCGGAGCCCCGATGTCTGTGGTGCTGTAGATGCGCTGCCAATGGCCGGGGAGCAGCAGCAAGAGCTTGACTGGCTGGCACTTTCGGTGTGGGAGCAATCGTCTGATGTTCGTGATATTTCGTTTATTTTTTTCAGTGGGCGCCCAGGTGCAGCTGGTGGTAATCGTCGAAGCCCTGTTCGTCAGGGAAAGCCCGGAGCCCCGATGTCTGTGGTGCTGTAGATGCGCTGGGAATGGCTGGTGAGGAGCAGCAAGAGCTTCACAGGCTGACACTTTCGGTGTGGGAGCAATCGTCCGACGTTCGTGATTTTTCGGGATTTTTTTTCAGTGGGCGCCCAGGTGCAGCTGGTGGTAAACGTCAAAGCCCTGTTGGTCAGGGAAAGCCCGGAGCCCCGATGTCTGTGGTGCTGTAGATGCGCTGGGAATGGCCGGTGAGGAGCAGCAAGAGCTTGAGTTGCTGGCACTTTCGGTGTGGGTGCAATCGTCCGATGTTCGTGATTTTTCGTTTATTTTTTTCAGTGGGCGCCCCGGTGCAGCTGGTGGTAAACGTCGAAGCCCTGTTGGTCAGGGAAAGCGCAGAACCCCGATGTCTGTGGTGCTGTAGATGCACTGCCAAAGTCCGGTGAGTAGCAGCAAGAGCTTGAGTTGCTGGCACTTTCGGTGTGGGAGCAATCGTCCGATGTTCATGATTTTTCGTTTATTTTTTTCAGTGGGCGCCCAGGTTCAGCTGGTGGTAAATGTCGAAGCCCTGTTGGTCAGGGAAAGCCCAGAGCCCCGATGTCTGTGGTGCTGTAGATGCGCTGGGAATGGGAGGTGAGTAGCAGCAAGAGCTTGAATGGCTGGAACGTTGGGTGTGGGAGCAATCGTCGGACGTTTGTGATTTTTTCAGGGTTTTTATTCACTGGGCGCCCAGGTTCAGCTGGTGGTAAACGTCGAAGCCCTGTTGGGTAGGGAAAGCCCAGAGCCCCGATGTCTGTGGTGCTGTAGATGCGCTGCCAATGGCTGGTGAGGAACAGCAAGAGCTTGAGTTGCTGGCACTTTCGGTGTGGGAGGAATCGTCCGATGTTCGTGATTTTTCGGGGTTTTATTTCAGTGGGAGCCCTGGTGCAGCGGGTGGTAAACGTCGAAGCCCTGTTGGTCAGGGAAAGCCCGGAGCCCCGATATCTGTGGTGCTGTAGATGCGCTGGGAATGGCCGGTGAGGAGCAGATAGAGCTTGACTGTCTGGCACTTTCGGTGTGGGAGTAATCGTCCGATGTTCGTGATTTTTCGTTTATTTTTTTCAGTGGGCGGCCACGTGCAGCTGGTGGTAATCATCGAAGCCCTGTTGGTCAGGGAAAGCCCGGAGCCCTGATATCTGTGGTGCTGTAGATGCGCTGCCAATGGCCGGGGAGGAGCAGCAAGAGCTTGACAGGCTGGCACTTTCGGTGTGCGAGGAATCGTCGAACGTTTCTGATTTTTCGGGATTTTTTTTTAGTGGGAGCCCAGGTTTAGCTAGTTGTAAACGTCGAAGCCCTGTTGGTCAGGGAAAGCCCGGAGCCCTGATGTCTGTGGTGCTGTAGGTGCGCTGGGAATGGCCGGTGAGGAGCAGCAAGAGCTTGACTGGCTGGCACTTTTGGTGTGGGAGCAATCGTCCGACGTTCGTGATTTTTCGGGGTTCTTTTCAGTGGGAGCCCAGGTTCAGCGAGTGGTAAACGTCGAAGCCCTGTTGGTCAGGGAAAGCCCGGAGCCCCGATGTCTGTGGTGCTGTAGATGCACTGCTACTGTCCGGTGAGGAACAGCAAGAGCTTGACTGGCTGGCACTTTCGGTGTTCGAGCAATCGTCCGACGTTCGTGATTTTTCGGGGTTTTATTTCAGTGGGAGCCCAGGTGCAGCTGGTGGTAATCGTCGAATCCCTGTTGGTCAGGGAAAGCTCGGAGCCCCGATGTCTGTGGTGTTGTAGATGCGCTGGGAATGGCTGGTGAGGAACACCTACACCTTGACGGGCTGGCAATTTCGGTGTGGGAGCAATCGTCCGACGTTTTTGATTTTTCGTTTATTTTTTTCAGTGGACGCCCAGGTGCAGCGGGTGGTAAACGTCGAAGCCCTGTTGGTCAGGGAAAGCCCGGAGCCCCGATGTCTGTGGTGCTGTAGATGCGCTGCCAATGGCCGGGGAGGAGCAGCAAGAGCTTGAGTTTCTGGCACTTTCGGTGTGGGAGCAATCGTCCGACGTTCGTGATTTTTCGGGGTTCTTTTCAGTGGGCGCCCAGGTTCAACTGGTGGTAAACGTCAAAGCCCTGTTGGTCAGGGAAAGCCCGGAGCCGCGATGTCTGTGGTGTTGTAGATGCGCTGCCAATGGCCGGTGAGGAACAGCAAGAGCTTGACTGGCTGGCACTTTCGGTGTGGGATCAATCGTCCGACGTTTTTGATTTTTCAGGGGTTTTTTTCAGTGGGCAATCAGGTGCAGCTGGTGGTAAACGTCGAAGCCCTGTTGGTCAGGGAAAGCCCGGAGCCCCGATGTCTGTGGTGCTGTAGATGCACTGCCAAAGTCCGGTGAGTAGCAGCAAGAGCTTGAGTTGCTGGCACTTTCGGTGTGGGAGGAATCGTCCGACGTTTGTTATTTTTCGGGGTTTTATTTCAGTGGGCGCCCAGGTTCAGCTGGTGGTAAACGTCGAAGCCCTGTTGGTCAGGGAAAGCTTGGAGCCCCGATATCTGTGGTGCTGTAGATGCGCTGCCAATGGCCGGGGAGGAGCAGCAAGGGCTTGAGTTGCTGGCACTTTTGGTGTTGGAGCAATCGTTCGACGTTCGTGATTTTTCGGGGTTTTATTTCAGTGGGCGCCCAGGTGCAGCTGGTGGTAAACTTCGAAGCCCTGTTGGTCAGGGAAAGCCCGGAGCCCCGATATCTGTGGTGCTGTAGATGTGCTGGGAATGGCCGGTGAGGAGCAGCAAGAGCTTGACTGGCTGGCACTTTCGTTGTGGGAGCAATCGTCCGACGTTCGTGATTTTTCGGGGTTTTATTTCAGTGGGCGCCCAGCTGCAGCGGGTGGTAAACGTCGAAGCCCTGTTGGTCAGGGAAAGCCCGGAGCCCCGATGTCTGTGGTGCTGTAGATGCACTGGGAATGGGAGGGGAGTAGCAGCATGAGCTTGACTGGCTGGCACTTTCGGTGTGGCAGCAATCGTCCGACGTTCGTGATTTTTCGGGGTTTTATTTCAGTGGGCGCCCAGGTGCAGCTGGTTGTAAACGTCGAAGCCCTGTTGGTCAGGGAAAGCCCGGAGCCCCGATGTCTGTGGCGCTGTAGATGCGCCTCCAATGGCCGGGGAGGAGCAGCAAGAGCTTGACTGGCGGGCACTTTTGGTGTGGGAGCAATCGTCCGATGTTCGTGATTTTTCGGGGGTTCTTTTCAGTGGGAGCCCAGGTGCAGCGGGTGGTAAACGTCGAAGCACTGTTCGTCAGGGAAAGTCCAGAGCCCTGATGTCTGTGGTGCTGTAGATGCGCTGGGAATGGCCGGTGAGGCGCAGCAAGAGCTTGACTGGCTGGCACTTTCGGTGTGGGAGCAATTGTCCGACGTTTTTGATTTTTTAGGGTTTTTTTTTCAGTGGGTAACCAGGTGCAGCTGGTGGTAAATGTCGAAGCTCTGTTGGTCAGGGAAAGCCCGGAGCCGCGATCTCTGTGGTGCTGTAGATGCGCTGCCAATGGCCAGTGAGGAACAGCAAGAGCTTGACTGGCTGGCACTTTCGCTGTGGGAGCAATCGTGCGATGTTCGTGATTTTTCGTTTATTTTCTTCAGTGGGCGCCCAGGTTCAGCTGGTGGTAAACGTCGAAGCCCTGTTGGTCAGGGAAAGCCCGGAGCCCCTATGTCTGTGGTGCTGTAGATGCGCTGCCAATGGCCGGTGAGTAGCAGCAAGAGCTTGAGTTGCTGGCACTTTCGGTGTGGGAGGAATCGTCCGACGTTTTTTATTTTTCGGGGTTTTATTTCAGTGGGCGCCCAGGTGCAGCTGGTGGTAAACGTCGAAGCCCTGTTGGTCAGGGAAAGCTCGGAGCCCCGATGTCTGTGGTGTTGTAGATGCGCTGGGAATGGGAGGTGAGTAGCAGGAAGAGCTTGAGTTGCTGGCACTTGCAGTGTGGGAGCAATCGTTTGACGTTTTTGATTTTTCAGGGTTTTATTTCAGTGGGTAACCAGGTGCAGCTGGTGGTAAATGTCGAAGCCCTGTTGTTCAGGGAAAGCTCGGAGCCCCGATGTCTGTGGTGCTGTAGATGCGCTGCCAATGGCCGGTGAGGAGCAGCAAGAGCTTGACTGGCTGGCACTTTCGGTGTGGGAGCAATCGTCCGATGTTCGTGATTTTTCTTTTATTTTTTTCAGTGGGCGCCCAGGTTCAGCTGGTGGTAAACGTCGAAGCCCTGTTGGTCAGGGAAAGCGCAGAACCCCGATGTCTGTGGTGCTGTAGATGCACTGCCAAAGTCCGGTGAGGAGCAGCAAGAGCTTGAGTTGCTGGCACTTTCGCTGTGGGAGCAATCGTCCGACGTTCGTGATTTTTCGGGGTTTTATTTCAGTGGGCGCCCAGGTGCAGCGGGTGGTAATCGTCGAAACCCTGTTTGTCAGGGAAAGCCCGGAGCCCCGATGTCTGTGGTGCTGTAGATGCGCTGGGAATGGCTGGTGAGGAGCAGCAAGAGCTTGACAGGCTGGCACTTTCGGTGTGGGAGCAATCGTCCGATGTTCGTGATTTTTCGTGGATTTTTTTTCAGAGGTCGCCCAGGTTCAGCTGGTGGTAAACGTCGAAGCCCTGTTGGTCAGGGAAAGCCCGGAGCCCCGATGTCTTTGGTGCTGTAGATGCGGTGCCAATGGCCGGTGAGGAGCAGCAAGAGCTTGACTGGGTGGCACTTTCGGTGTGGGAGCAATCGTTTGACGTTCGTGATTTTTCAGGGTTTTACTTCCAGTGCGCGCCCATTTGCAGCTGGTGGTAAACATCGAAGCCCTGTTGGTCAGGGAAAGCCCAGAGCCCCGATGTCTGTGGTGCTGTAGATGCGCTGCCAATGGCCGGGGACAAGCAGCAAGAGCTTGACAGGCTGGCACTTTCGGTGTGGGAGGAATCGTCGGACGTTTGTGATTTTTGGGTTTTTTTTTTCAGGGGGCACCCAGGTGCAGCTGGTGGTAAATGTCGAAGCCCTGTTGGTCAGGGAAGGCGCAGAAGCCCAATGTCTGTGGTGCTGTAGATTCGCTGCCAATGGCTGGTGAGGAGCAGCAAGAGCTTGAGTTGCTGGCACTTTCGGTGTGGGAGCAATCGTCCGATGTTCATGATTTTTCGGGTTTTTTTTCAGTGGGCGCCCAGCTGCAGCTGGTGGTAAATGTCGAAGCCCTGTTGGTCAGGGAAAGCCCGGAGCCCCGATGTCTGTGGTGCTGTAGATGCGCTGGGAATGGGCGGTGAGGAGCAGCTAGAGCTTGACAGGCTGGCACTTCCGGTGTGGGAGCAATGGTCCGACGTTCGTGATTCTTCGGGGTTTTTTTTTCAGTGGGCACCCAGGTGCAGCTGGTGGTAAACGTCGAAGCCCTGTTGGTCAGGGAAAGCCCGGAGCCCCGATGTCTGTGGTGCTGTAGATGCGCTACCAATGGCCGGTGAGGAGCAGCAAGAGCTTGACTGTCTGGCACTTTGGGTGTGGGAGCAATCGTCGGACGTTTGTGATTTTGGGGGATTTTTATTCACTGGGCGCCCAGGTTCAGCTGGTGGTAAACGTCGAAGCCCTGTTGGTCAGGGAAAGCCCGGAGCCCTGATGTCTGTGGTGCTGTAGATGGGCTGGGAATGGCCGGTGAGGAGCAGCAAGAGCTTGACTGGCTGGCACTTTTGCTATGGGAGCAATCGTCCGATGTTCGTGATTTTTCTTTTATTTTTCTCAGCGGGTGCCCAGGTTCAGCTGGTGATAAACGTCGAAGCCCTGTTGGTCAAAGAAAGCGCAGAACCTCGATGTCTGTGGTGCTGTAGATGCACTGCCAAAGTCCGGTGAGTAGCAGCAAGAGCTTGAGTTGCTGGCACTTTCGGTGTGGGAGCAATCGTCGGACGTTTGTGATTTTTGGGGATTTTTATTCACTGGGCGCCCAGGTTCAGCTGGTGGTAAACGTCGAAGCCCTGTTGGTCAGGGAAAGCCCAGAGCCCCGATGTCTTTGGTGCTGTAGATGCGCTGCCAATGGCCGGTATGGAGCAGCAAGAGCTTGACTGGCTGGCACTTTCGTTGTGGGAGCAATCGTCCGATGTTCGTGATTTTTCGGGGTTTTACTTTCAGTGGGCACACAGGTGCAGCTGGTGGTAAACGTCGAAGCCCTGTTGGTCAGGGAAAGCCCGGAGCCCCGATGTCTGTGGTGCTGTAGATGGGCTGCCAAATTCCGGTGAGGAGCAGCAAGAGCTTGACTGGCTGGCACTTTCGGTGTGGGAGCAATCGTCCGATGTTTGTGATTTTTCGTTTATTTTTATCAGTGGGCGCCCAGGTGCAACTGGTGGTAAACGTCGAAGCCCTGTTGGTCAGGGAAAGCGCAGAACCCCGATGTCTGTGGTGCTGTAGATGCGCTGCCAATGGCCGGTGAGGAGCAGCAAGAGCTTGTGTTGCTGTCACTTTTGATGTGGGAGGAATCGTCCGACGTTCGTGATTTTTCGGGGTTTTATTTCAGTGGGCGCCCAGGTTCAGCTGGTGGTAAACGTCGAAGCCCTGTTGGTCAGGGAAAGCCCGGAGCCCCGATGTCTGTGGTGCTGTAGATGCGCTGGAAATGGGCGGTGATGAGCAGCAAGAGCTTGACATGCTGGCATTTAATGTGTGGCAGGAATCGTCTGACATTTGTGATTTTTGGGGTTTTTTTTTTCAGGGGGAACCCACGTGCAGCTGGTGGTAAATGTCGAAGCCCGGTTCGTTAGGGAAAGCCTGGAGCCCCGATGTCTGTGGTGCTGTAGATGCGCTGCCAATGGCCGGTGAGTAGCAGCAAGAGCTTGACTGTCTGGCACTTTCGGTGTGGGAGGAATCGTCCGACGTTTTTTATTTTTCGGGGTTTTATTTCAGTGGGCGCCCAGGTGCAGCTGGTGGTAAACGTCGAAGCCCTGTTGGTCAGGGAAAGCTCGGAGCCCCGATGTCTGTGGTGTTGTAGATGCGCTGGGAATGGGAGGTGAGTAGCAGGAAGAGCTTGAGTTGCTGGCACTTGCAGTGTGGGAGCAATCGTTTGACGTTTTTGATTTTTCAGGGTTTTATTTCAGTGGGTAACCAGGTGCAGCTGGTGGTAAATGTCGAAGCCCTGTTGTTCAGGTAAAGCTCGGAGCCCCGATGTCTGTGGTGCTGTAGATGCGCTGCCAATGGCCGGTGATGAGCAGCAAGAGCTTGACTGGCTGGCACTTTCGGTGTGGGAGCAATCGTCCGATGTTCGTGATTTTTCTTTTATTTTTTTCAGTGGGCGCACAGGTGCAGCTGGTGGTAAACGTCGAAGCCCTGTTGGTCAGGGAAAGCCCGGAGCCCAGATGTCTGTGGTGCTGTAGATGCGCTGGGAATGGGCGGTGAGGAGCAGCAAGAGCTTGTGTTGCTGGCACTTTTGGTGTGGGAGCAATCATCCGACGTTTGTGATTTTTCGGGGTTCTTTTCAGTGGGCGCCCAGGTGCAGCGGGTGGTAATCGTCGAAGCCCTTTTTGTCAGGGAAAGCCCGTAGCCCCGATGTCTGTGGTGCTGTAGATGCGCTGGGAATGGCTGGTGAGGAGCAGCAAGAGCTTGACTGGCTGGCACTTTTGGTGTCGGAGCAATCGTCCGACGTTTGTGATTTTTCGTGGATTTTTTTTCAGAGGTCGCCCAGGTTCAGCTGGTGGTAAAGGTCGAAGCCCTGTTGGTCAGGGAAAGCCCGGAGCCCCGATGTCTTTGGTGCTGTAGATGCGCTGCCAATGGCCGCTTAGGAGCAGCAAGAGCTTGACTGGGTGGCACTTTCGGTGTGGGAGCAATCGTCCGACGTTCGTGATTTTTCCGGGTTTTACTTCCAGTGCGCGCCCATTTGCAGCTGGTGGTAAACATCGAAGCCCTGTTGGTCAGGGAAAGCCGAGAGCCCCGATGTCTGTGGTGCTGTAGATGTGCTGCCAATGGCCGGGGACAAGCAGCAAGAGCTTGACAGGCTGGCACTTTCTGTGTGGGAGGAATCGTCGGACGTTTGTGATTTTTGGGATTTTTTTTTCAGTGGGCACCCAGGTGCAGCTGGTGGTAAACGTCGAAGCCCTGTTGGTCAGGGAAGGCGCAGAACCCCAATGTCTGTGGTGCTGTAGATGCGCTGCCAATGGCTGGTGAGGAGCAGCAAGAGCTTGAGTTGCTGGCACTTTCGGTGTGGGAGCAATCGTCCGATGTTCATGATTTTTCGGGTTTTTTTTTCAGTGGGCGCCCAGCTGCAGCTGGTGGTAAATGTCGAAGCCCTGTTGGTCAGGGAAAGCCCGGCGCCCTGATGTCTGTGGTGCTGTAGATGCGCTGCCAATGGCCGGGGACAAGCAGCAAGAGCTTGACAGGCTGGCACTTTCGGTGTGGGAGCAATCGTCCGACGTTCGTGATTCTTCGGGGTTTTACTTTCAGTGGGCGTCCAGGCTCAGCTGGTGGTAAACGTCGAAGCCCTGTTCGTCAGGGAAAGCCCGGAGCCCCGAAGTCTGTGGTGCTGTAGATGCGCTGCCAATGGCCGGTGAGGAGCAGCAAGAGCTTGTGTTGCTGGCACTTTGGGTGTGGGAGCAATCATCCGACGTTTGTGATTTTTCGGGGTTCTTTTCAGTGGGAGCCCAGGTGCAGCGAGTGGTAAACGTCGAAGCCCTGTTGGTCAGGGAAAGCCCGGAGCCCCGATGTCTGTGGTGCTGTAGATGCGCTGCCAATGGCCGGTGAGGAGCAGCAAGAGCTTGAGTTGCTGGCACTTTCACTGTGGGAGCAATCGTCCGATGTTCGTGATTTTTCGTTTATTTTTTTCAGTGGGCGCCCAGGTGCAGCTGATGGTAAATGTCGAAGCCCTGTTCGTCAGGGAAAGCGCAGAACCCCGATGTCTGTGGTGCTGTAGATGCGCTGGGAATGGCCGGTGAGGAGCAGCAAGAGCTTGAGTTGCTGGCACTTTCGGTGTGGGAGCAATCGTGCGATGTTTGTGATTTTTCGTTTATTTTTTTCAGTGGGCACCCAGGTGCAGCTGATGGTAAATGTCGAAGCCCTGTTGGTCAGGGAAAGCCCGGACTCCCGATGTCTCTGGTGCTGTAGATGCGCTGCCAATGGCCGGTGAGGAGCAGGAAGACCTTGAGTTGCTGGCACTTTCGGTGTGGGAGCAATCGTCTGACGTTCGTGATTTTTCGGGGTTTTATTTCAGTGGGCGCCCAGGTGCAGCTGGTGGTAAACGTCGAAGCCCTGTTGGTCAGGGGAAGCCCGAAGCCCTGTTGGTCAGGGAAAGCTTGGAGCCCCGATATCTGTGATGCTGTACATGCGCTGCCAATGGCCGGGGAGGAGCAGCAAGAGCTTGACAGGCTGGCACTTTCGGTGTGGGAGTAAATGTCCGACGTTCGTGATTTTTCGGGGTTTTTTTTCAGTGGGAGCCCAGGTTCAGCTGGTGGTAAACGTTGAAGCCCTGTTGGTCAGGGAAAGCCCGGAGCCTCGATATCTGTGGTGCTGTAGATGCGCTGGGAATGGGCGGTGAGGAGCAGCAAGAGCTTGACAGGCTGGCACTTTCGGTGTGCGAGGAATCGTCGGACGTTTCTGATTTTTCAGGATTTTTTTTTAGTGGGAGCCCAGGTTTAGCTAGTTGTAAACGTCGAAGCCCTGTTGGTCAGGGAAAGCCCGGAGCCGTGATGTCTGTGGTGCTGTAGATGCGCTGGGAATGGCCGGTGAGGAGCAGCAAGAGCTTGACTGTCTGGCACTTTTGGTGTGGGAGCAATCGTCCGACGTTCGTGATTTTTCGGGGTTCTTTTCAGTGGGAGCCCAGGTTCAGCGAGTGGTAAACGTCGAAGCCCTGTTGGTCAGGGAAAGCCCGGAGCCCCGATGTCTGTGGTGCTGTACATGCACTGCCACTGTCCGGTGAGGAACAGCAAGAGCTTGACTGGCTGGCACTTTCGGTGTGGGAGCAATCGTCCGACGTTCGTGATTTTTCGGGGTTTTATTTCATTGGGAGCCCAGGTGCAGCTGGTGGTAAATGTCGAAGCCCTGTTGGTCAGGGAAAGCCCGGAGCCCCGATGTCTGTGGTGCTGTAGATGCGCTGGGAATGGGCGGTGAGGAGCAGCAAGAGCTTGACAGGCTGGCACTTTCGGTGTGGGAGCAATCGTCCGATGTTCGTGATTTTTCGTTTAGTTTTTTCAGTGGGCGCCCAGGTGCAGCTGGTGGTAAACGTCGAAGCCCTGTTGGTCAGGAAAAGCGCAGAACCCCGATGTCTGTGGTGCTGTAGATGAACTGCCAAAGTCCGGTGAGTAGCAGCAAGAGCTTGAGTTGCTGGCACTTTCGGTGTGGGAGGAATCGTCCGACGTTTGTTATTTTTCGGGGTTTTATTTCAGTGGGCGCCCAGGTGCAGCTGGGTGTAAACGTCGAAGCCCTGTTGGTCAGGGAAAGCCCGGAGCCCCGATGTCTGTGGTGCTGTAGATGCGCTGGGAATGGCCGGTGAGGGGTAGCAAGAGCTTGAGTTGCTGGCACTTTTGGTGTGGGAGCAATCGTCCGACGTTCGTGATTTTTCGGGGTTTTATTTCAGTGGGCAGCCAGGTGCAGCTGATGGTAAATGTCGAAGCTCTGTTGGTCAGGGAAAGCCCGGACTCCCGATGTCTGTGGTGCTGTAGATGCGCTGCCAATGGCCGGTGAGGAGCAGGAAGACCTTGAGTTGCTGGCACTTTCGGTGTGGGAGCAATCGTCCGACGTTCGTGATTTTTCGGGGTTTTATTTCAGTGGGCGCCCAGGTGCAGCTGGTGGTAAACTTCGAAGCCCTGTTGGTCAGGGGAAGCCCGAAGCCCTGTTGGTCAGGGAAAGCTTGGAGCCCCGATATCTGTGGTGCTGTAGATGCGCTGCCAATGGCCGGGGAGGAGCAGCAAGAGCTTGACAGGCTGGCACTTTCGGTGTGGGAGTAAATGTCCGACGTTCGTGATTTTTCGGGGTTTTTTTTCAGTGGGAGCCCAGGTTCAGCTGGTGGTAAACGTCGAAGCCCTGTTGGTCAGGGAAAGCCCGGAGCCCCGATGTCTGTGGTGCTGTACATGCACTGCCACTGTCCGGTGAGGAACAGCAAGAGCTTGACTGGCTGGCACTTTCGGTGTGGGAGCAATCGTCCGACGTTCGTGATTTTTCGGGGTTTTATTTCATTGGGAGCCCAGGTGCAACTGGTGGTAAATGTCGAAGCCCTGTTGGTCAGGGAAAGCCCGGAGCCGCGATGTCTGTGGTGCTGTAGATGCGCTGGGAATGGGCGGTGAGGAGCAGCAAGAGCTTGAGTTGCTGGCACTTTCGTTGTGGGAGCAATCGTCCGACGTTCGTGATTTTTCGTTTAGTTTTTTCAGTGGGCGCCCAGGTGCAGCTGGTGGTAAACGTCGAAGCCCTGTTGGTCAGGAAAAGCGCAGAACCCCGATGTCTGTGGTGCTGTAGATGAACTGCCAAAGTCCGGTGAGGAGCAGCAAGAGCTTGAGTTGCTGGCACTTTCGGTGTGGGAGGAATCGTCCGACGTTTGTTATTTTTCGGGGTTTTATTTCAGTGGGCGCCCAGGTGCAGCTGGGTGTAAACGTCGAAGCCCTGTTGGTCAGGGAAAGCCCGGAGCCCCGATGTCTGTGGTGCTGTAGATGCGCCGCCAATGACCGGTGAGGAGCACAAAGAGCTTGACTGGCTGGCACGTTCGGTGTGGGAGCAATCGTCTGATGTTTGTGATTTTGGGGGTTTTTTTTTTTCAGTGGGTGCCCAGGTGCAACTGGTGGTAAACGTCGAAGCCCTGTTGGTCAGGGAAAGCCCGGAGCCCCGATGTCTGTGGTGCTGTAGATGCGCTGGGAATGGCCGGTGAGGGGTAGCAAGAGCTTGAGTTGCTGGCACTTTTGGTGTGGGAGCAATCGTCCGACGTTCGTGATTTTTCGGGGTTTTATTTCAGTGGGAGCCCAGGTGCAGCTGGTGGTAAACGTCGAAGCCCTGTTCGTCAGGGAAAGCCCGGAGCCCCGATGTCTGTGGTGCTGTAGATGCGCTGCCAATGGCCGGTGAGGAGCAGCAAGAGCTTGACTGGCTGGCACTTTCGGTGTGGGAGCAATCGTCCGACGTTCGTGATTCTTCGCGGTTTTACTTTCAGTGGGCGCCCAGCTGCAGCTGGTGGTAAATGTCGAAGCCCTGTTGGTCAGGGAAAGCCCGGAGCCCCGATGTCTGTGGTGCTGTAGATGCGCTGGGAATGGAAGGTGATGAGCACCTACAGCTTGACTGGCTGGCACTTTCGGTGTGGGAGCAATCGTCCGACGTTCGTGATTTTTCGGGGTTTTACTTTCAGTGGGCGCACAGGTGCAGCTGGTGGTAAACGTCGAAGCCCTGTTGGTCACGGAAAGCCCGGATCCCCGATGTCTGTGGTGCTGTAGATGCGCTGGGAATGGGCGGTGAGGAGCAGCAAGAGCTTGAGTTGCTGGCACTTTCGGTGTGGGAGGAATCGTCGGACGTTTGTGATTTTTGGGGATTTTTATTCACTGGGCGCCCAGGTTCAGCTGGTGGTAAACGTCGAAGCCCTGTTTGTCAGGGAAAGCCCGGAGCCCCGATGTCTGTGGTGCTGTAGATGCGCTGCCAATGGCCGGTGAGGAGCAGCAAGAGCTTGACAGGCTGGCATTTAAGGTGTGGCAGGAATCGTCCGACATTTGTGATTTTTGGGGTTTTTTTTTCAGGGGGCGCCCAGGTTCAGCTCGTGTTAAAAGTCGAAGCCCTGTTGGTCAGGGAAAGCCCGGAGCCCCGATGTCTGTGGTGCTGTAGATACGCTGCCAATGGCCGGTGAGTAGCAGCAAGAGCTTGAGTTGCTGGCACTTTCGGTGTGAGATCAATCATCCGACGTTTTTTATTTTTCAGGGTTTTTTTTCAGTGGGCAATCAGGTGCAGCTGGTGGTAAACGTCGAAGCCCTGTTGGTCAGGGAAAGCCCGGAGCCCCGATGTCTGTGGTGCTGTAGATGGGCTGGGAATGGCCGGTGAGGAGCAGCAAGAGCTTGACTGGCTGGCACTTTTGCTATGGGAACAATCGTCCGATGTTCGTGATTTTTCTTTTATTTTTCTCAGCGGGTGCCCAGGTTCAGCTGGTGGTAAACGTCGAAGCCCTGTTGGTCAAAGAAAGCGCAGAACCCCGATGTCTGTGGTGCTGTAGATGCACTGCCAAAGTCCGGTGAGTAGCAGCAAGAGCTTGAGTTGCTGGCACTTTCGGTGTGGGAGCAATCGTCCGACGTTCGTGATTTTTCGGGATTTTTTTTCAGTGGGCGCCCAGGTGCAGCTGGTGGTAAACTTCGAAGCCCTGTTGGTCAGGGAAAGCCCGGAGCCCCGATGTCTGTGGTGCTATAGATGCGCTGGGAATGGCCGGTGAGGAGCAGCAAGAGCTTGAGTTGCTGGCACTTTCGGTGTGGGAGGAATCGTCCGACGTTCGTGATTTTTCGGGGTTTTATTTCAGTGGGCGCCCAGGTGCAGCTGGTGGTAAACGTCGAAGCCCTGTTGGTCAGGGAAAGCCCGGAGCCCCGATGTCTGTGGTGCTGTAGATGCGCTGGGAATGGGAGGTGAGTCGCAGCATGAGCTTGACTGGCTGGCACTTTCGGTGTGGGAGGAATCGTCCGACGTTCGTGATTTTTCGGGGTTTTATTTCAGTGGGCGCCCAGGTGCAGCTGGTGGTAAATGTCGAAGCCCTGTTGGTCAGGGAATGCCCGGAGCCCCGATGTCTGTGGTGCTGTAGATGCGCCTCCAATGGCTGGTGAGGAGCAGCAAGAGCTTGACTGGCTGGCACTTTTGTTGTGGGAGCACTCGTCTGATGTTCGTGATATTTCTTTTATTTTTTCCACTGGGCGCCCAGGTGCAGCTGGTGGTAATCGTCAAAGCCCTGTTGGTCAGGGAAAGCCCGGAGCCCCGATGTCTGTCGTGCTGTAGATGGGCTGGCAATGGCCGGTGAGCAGCAGCAAGAGCTTGACTGTCTGGCACTTTTGGTGTGAGAGCAATCGTCCGACGTTCGTGATTTTTCGGTGTTCTTTTCAGTGGGAGCCCAGGTGCAGCGAGTGGTAAACGTCGAAGCCCTGTTCGTCAGGGAATGCCCGGAGCCCCGATGTCTGTGGTGTTGTAGATGCACTGCCACTGTCCGGTGAGGAGCAGCATGAGCTTGACTGGCTGGCACTTTTGGTGTGGGAGCAATCGTCCGACGTTCGTCATTTTTCAGGGTTTATTTTCACTGGGCAACCAGGTGCAGCTGGTGGTAAATATCGAAGGCCTGTTGGTCAGGGAAAGCCCGGAGCCGTGATGTCTGTGGTGCTTTAGATGAACTGCCAAAGTCCGGTGAGGAGCAGCAAGAGCTTGAGTTGCTGGCACTTTCGGTGTGGGAGGAATCGTCCGACGTTTGTTATTTTTCGGGGTTTTATTTCAGTGGGCGCCCAGGTGCAGCTGGGTGTAAACGTCGAAGCCCTGTTGGTCAGGGAAAGCCCGGAGCCCCGATGTCTGTGGTGCTGTAGATGCGCCGCCAATGACCGGTGAGGAGCACAAAGAGCTTGACTGGCTGGCACTTTCAGTGTGGGAGCAATCGTCTGATGTTTGTGATTTTGGGGGTTTTTTTTTTTCAGTGGGTGCCCAGGTGCAACTGGTGGTAAACGTCGAAGCCCTGTTGGTCAGGGAAAGCCCGGAGCCCCGATGTCTGTGGTGCTGTAGATGCGCTGGGAATGGCCGGTGAGGGGTAGCAAGAGCTTGAGTTGCTGGCAATTTTGGTGTGGGAGCAATCGTCCGACGTTCGTGATTTTTCGGGGTTTTATTTCAGTGGGAGCCCAGGTGCAGCTGGTGGTAAACGTCGAAGCCCTGTTGGTCAGGGAAAGCCCGGAGCCCCGATGTCTGTGGTGCTGTAGATGCGCTGCCAATGGCCGGTGAGGAGCAGCAAGAGCTTGACTGGCTGGCACTTTCGGTGTGGGAGCAATCGTCCGACGTTCGTGATTCTTCGCGGTTTTACTTTCAGTGGGCGCCCAGGTGCAGCTGGTGGTAAATGTCGAAGCCCTGTTGGTCAGGGAAAGCTCGGAGCCCCGATGTCTGTGGTGCTGTAGATGCGCTGCCAATGGCCGGTGAGGAGCAGCAAGAGCTTGACTGGCTGGCACTTTCGGTGTGGGAGCAATCGTCCAACGTTCGTGATTTTTCGGGGTTTTACTTTCAGTGGGCGCACAGGTGCAGCTGGTGGTAAACGTCGAAGACCTGTTGGTCACGGAAAGCCCGGATCCCCGATGTCTGTGGTGCTGTAGATGCGCTGGGAATGGGCGGTGAGGAGCAGCAAGAGCTTGAGTTGCTGGCACTTTCAGTGTGGGAGCAATCGTCGGACGTTTGTAATTTTTGGGGATTTTTATTCACTGGGCGCCCAGGTTCAGCTGGTGGTAAACGTCGAAGCCCTGTTGGTCAGGGAAAGCCCGGAGCCCCGATGTCTGTGGTGCTGTAGATGGGCTGGGAATGGCCGGTGAGGAGCAGCAAGAGCTTGACTGGCTGGCACTTTTGCTATGGGAACAATCGTCCGATGTTCGTGATTTTTCTTTTATTTTTCTCAGCGGGTGCCCAGGTTCAGCTGGTGGTAAACGTCGAAGCCCTGTTGGTCAAAGAAAGCGCAGAACCCCGATGTCTGTGGTGCTGTAGATGCACTGCCAAAGTCCGGTGAGTAGCAGCAAGAGCTTGAGTTGCTGGCACTTTCGGTGTGGGAGGAATCGTCCGACGTTCGTGATTTTTCGGGATTTTTTTTCAGTGGGCGCCCAGGTGCAGCTGGTGGTAAACTTCGAAGCCCTGTTGGTCAGGGAAAGCCCGGAGCCCCGATGTCTGTGGTGCTGTAGATGCGCTGGGAATGGCCGGTGAGGAGCAGCAAGAGCTTGAGTTGCTGGCACTTTGGGTGTGGGAGGAATCGTCCGACGTTCGTGATTTTTCGGGGTTTTATTTCAGTGGGCGCCCAGGTGCAGCGAGTGGTAAACGTCGAAGCCCTGTTCGTCAGGGAAAGCTCGGAGCCCCGATGTCTGTGGTGTTGTAGATGCGCTGCCAGTGGCCGGGGAGGAGCAGCAAGAGCTTGACTGGCTGGAACTTTCGGTGTGGGAGCAATCGTCCAATGTTCGTGATTTTTCGGGGTTCTTTTCAGTGGGAGCCCAGGTTCAGCGAGTGGTAAACGTCGAAGCCCTGTTGGTCAGGGAAAGCCCGGAGCCCCGATGTCTGCGGTGTTGTAGATGCGCTGGGAATGGCCGGTGAGGAGCAGCAAGAGCTTGACAGGCTGGCATTTAAGGTGTGGCAGGAATCGTCCGACGTTTGTGATTTTTGGGGTTTTTTTTTCAGGGGGCACCCAGGTGCAGCTGGTGGTAAATGTCGAAGCCCGGTTCGTCAGGGAAAGCCCGGAGCCCCGATGTCTGTGGTGGTGTAGATGCGCTGCCAGTGGCCGGTGAGGAGCAGCAAGAGCTTGAGTTGCTGGCACTTTCGGTGTGGGAGCAATCGTCCGATGTTCGTGATTTTTCGGGGTTCTTTTCAGTGGGCGCCCAGGTGCAGCTGATGGTAAACGTCGAAGCCCTGATCGTCAGGGAAAGCCCAGAGCCCCGATGTCTGTGGTGCTGTACATGCGCTGCCAATGGCCGGTGAGGAACAGCAAGAGCTTGACTGGCTGGCACTTTCGGTGTGGGATCAATCGTCCGACGTTTTTGATTTTTCAGGGTTTTTTTTTCAGTTGGCAACCAGGTGCAGCTGGTGGTAAACGTCGAAGCCCTGTTGGTCAGAGAAAGCCCGGAGCCCCGATGTCTGTGGTGCTGTAGATGCGCTGGGAATGGCTGGTGAGGAGCAGCAAGAGCTTGACTGGCTGGCACTTTTGCTGTGGGAGCAATCGTCCGACGTTCGTGATTTTTCTTTTATTTTTTTCAGCGGGCGCCCAGGTTCAGCTGGTGGTAAACGTCGAAGCCCTGTTGGTCAGGGAAAGCGCAGAACCCCGATGTCTGTGGTGCTGTAGATGCACTGCCAAACTCCGGTGAAGAGCAGCAAGAGTTTGAGTTGCTGGCACTTTTGGTGTGGGAGCAATCGTCCGATGTTCGTGATTTTTCGAGCTTTTATTTCAGTGGGCGCCCAGGTGCAGCTGGTGGTAAACGTCGAAGCCCTGTTTGTCAGGGAAAGCCCAGAGCCCCGATGTCTGTGGTGCTGTAGATGCGCTGGGAATGGGAGGTGAGGAGCAGCAAGAGCTTGAGTTGCTGGCACTTTTGGTGTGGGAGCAATCATCCGACATTCGTGATTTTTCGGGGTTTTATTTCAGTGGGAGCCCAGGTGCAGCTGGTGGTAAACGTCGAAGCCCTGTTGGTCAGGGAATGCCTGGAGCCCCGATCTCTGTGGTGCTGTAGATGCGCTGGCAATGGCTGGTGAGGAGCAGCAAGAGCTTGACTGTCTGGCACGTTGGGTGTGGGAGCAATCGTCGGACGTTTGTGATTTTTGGGGATTTTTATTCACTGGGCGCCCAGGTTCAGCTGGTGGTAAACGTCGAAGCCCTGTTGGTCAGGGAAAGCCCGGAGCCCCGATGTCTGTGGTGCTGTAGATGCGCTGGGAATGGCCGGTGAGCAGCAGCCAGAGCTTGAGTTGCTGGCACTTTTGGTGTGGGAGCAATCGTCCGACGTTCGTGATTTTTCGGGGTTTTACTTTCAGTGGGCGCCCAGGTGCAGCTGGTGGTAAATGTCGAAGCCCTGTTGGTCAGGGAAAGCCCAGAGCCCCGATGTCTGTGGTGCTGTAGATGCGCTGGGAATGGCCGGTGAGGAGCAGCAAGAGCTTGACTGGCTGGCACTTCCGGTGTGGGAGCAATCGTCTGATCTTCGTGATTTTTCGTTTATTTTTTTCAGGGGGTACCCAGGTCCAGCTGGTGGTAAACGTCGAAGCCCTGTTGGTCAGGGAAAGCCCAGAGCCCCGATGTCTGTGGTGCTGTAGATGCGCTGCCAATGGCCGGTGAGGAGCAGCAAGAGGCTGACATGCTGGCACTTTCGATGTGGGTGCAATCGTCCGACGTTCGTGATTTTTCGGGGTTCTTTTCAGTGGGAGCCCAGGTTCAGTGAGTGGTCAACGTCAAAGCCCTGTTCGTCAGGGAAAGCGCAGAACCCCGATGTCTGTGGTGCTGTAGATGCAATGCCAAACTCCCGTGAGTAGCTGCAAGAGCTTGACTGGCTGGCACTTTTGGTGTGGGAGCAGTCGTCCGACGTTTGTGATATTTGGGGATTTTTTTTCCAGTGGGCGCCCAAGTTCAGCTGGTAGTAAACTTCTAAGCCCTGTTGGTCAGGGAAAGCCCAGAGCCCCGATGTCTGTGGTGCTGTAGATGCGCTGGGAATGGCTGGTGAGGAGCAGCTAGAGCTTGATAGGCTGGCACTTTCAGTGTGGGAGCAATCGTCCGACGTTCGTGATTTTTCGGGGTTTTTTTTCAGTGGGCCCCCAGGTGCAACTGGTGGTAAACGTTGAAGCCCTGTTGGTCAGGTAAAGCCCGGAGCCGCGATGTCTGTGGTGCTGTAGATGCGCTGGGAATGGGCGGTGAGGAGCAGCAAGAGCTTGTGTTGCTGGCACTTTCGGTGTGGGAGCAATCGTCCGATGTTCGTGATTTTTCTTTTATTTTTTTCACTGGGCGCCCAGGTTCAGCTGGTGGTAAACGTTGAAGCCCTGTTGGTCAAGGAAAGTCCACAGCCCCGATGTCTGTGGTGCTGTAGATGCGCTGGGAATGGGCGGTGAGGAGCAGCAAGAGCTTGACAGGCTGGCATTTAAGGTGTGGCAGGAATCGTCTGACATTTGTGATTTTGGGGGTTTTTTTTTCAGGGGGCACCCAGGTGCAGCTGGTGGTAAACGTCGAACCCCTGTTGGTCAGGGAAAGCCCGGAGCCCCGATGTCTGTGGTGCTGTAGATGCGCTGCCACTGTCCGGTGAGGAGCAGCAAGAGCTTGACTAGCTGGCACTTTCGGTGTGGGAGCAATCGTCCGACGTTCGTCATTTTTCAGGGTTTTTTTTCAGTGCGCAACCAGGTGCAGCTGGTGGTAAACTTCGAAGCCCTGATGTTCAGGGAAAGCGCAGAACCCCGATGTCTGTGGTGCTGTAGATGCACTGCCAAAGTCCGGTGAGTAGCTGCAAGAGCTTGACTGGCTGGCACTTTTGGTGTGGGAGCAATCGTTTGACGTTCGTGATTTTTTGGGGTTTTATTTCAGTTGGCGCCCAGGTTCAGCTGGTGGTAAACGTCGAAGCCCTGTTGGTCAGGGAAAGCCCGGAGCCCCGATGTCTGTGGTGCTGTAGATGCGCTGCCAATGGCCGGTAATGAGCAGCAAGAGCTTGACTGGCTGGGACTTTTGGTGTGGGAGCAATCGTCCGACGTTCGTGATTTTTCGGGGTTTTACTTTCAGTGGGCGCCCAGGTTCAGCTGGTGGTAAACGTCGAAGCCCTGTTGGTCAGGGAAAGCGCAGAACCCCAATGTCTGTGGTGCTGTAGATGCACTGCCAAAGTCCGGTGAGTAGCAGCAAGAGCTTGAGTTGCTGGCACTTTGGTTGTGGGAGCAATCGTCCGACGTTCGTGATTTTTCGGGGTTTTATTTCAGTGGGCGCCCAGGTGCAGCTGTTGGTAAATGTCGAAGCCCTGTTGTTCAGGGAAAGCGCAGAACCCCGATGTCTGTGGTGCTGTAGATGCGCTGGGAATGGGATCTGAGGAGCAGCAAGAGTCTGACATGCTGGCACTTTCGATGTGTGTGCAATCGTCTGACGTTCGTGATTTTTCGGGGTTTTTTTCACTGGGCGCCCAGGTTCAGCTGGTGGTAAACGTTGAAGCCCTGTTGGTCAGGGAAAGCTCGGAGCCCCGATGTCTGTGGTGCTGTAGATGCACTGCCAAAGTCCGGTGAGTAGCAGCATGAGCTTGAGTTGCTGGCTCTTTCGGTGTGGGAGCAATCGTCTGATCTTCGTGATTTTTCGTTTATTTTTTTCAGTGGGTGCCGAGGTTCAGCTGGTGGTAAACGTCGAAGCCCTGTTGGTCAGGGAAAGCCCCGAGCCCCGATGTCTGTGGTGCTGTAGATGCGCTGCCAATGGCCGGTGAGGAGCAGCAAGAGGCTGACATGCTGGCACTTTCGATGTGGGTGCAATTGTCCGACGTTCGTGATTTTTCGGGGTTTTTTTCAGTGGGCGCCCAGGTGCAGCTGGTGGTAAATGTCGAAGCCCTGTTGGTCAGGGAAAGCGCAGAGCCCCGATGTCTGTGGTGCTGTAGATGCGCTGCCAATGGCCGGTGAGGAGCAGCAAGAGCTTTGCTGGCTTGCACTTTCGGTGTGGGAGCAATCGTCCGACGTTCGTGATTTTTCGGGTTTTATTTCAGTGGGCGCCCAGGTTGAGCTGGTGGTAAATGTCGAAGCCCTGTTGGTCAGGGAAAGCCCGGAGCCCCGATGTCTGTGGTGCTGTAGATGCGCTGGGAATGGCCGGTGAGGAGCAGCATGAGCTTGACTGGCTGGCACTTTCGGTGTGGGAGCAATCGTCCGACGTTTTTGACTTTTCAGGGTTTTTTTTCAGTGGGCAACCAGGTGCAGCTGGTGGTAAACGTCGAAGCCCTGTTGGTCAGGGAAAGCCCGGAGCCCCGATGTCTGTGGTGCTGTAGATTCGCTGCCAGTGGCCGGTGAGGAGCAGCAACAGCTTGACTGGCTGGCACTTTTGGTGTGGGAGCAATCGTCCGACGTTCGTGATTTTTCGGGGTTATTTTCAGTGGGAGCCCAGGTTCAGCGAGTGGTAAACGTCGAAGCCCTGTTGGTCAGGGAAAGCCCGGAGCCCTGATGTCTGTGGTATTGTACATGCGCTGGGAATGGCCGGGGAGGAGCAGCAAGAGGTTGACAGGCTGGCATTTAAGGTGTGGCAGGAATCGTCCGATGTTTGTGATTTCGGGGGTTTTTTTTTCAGTGGGCACCCAGGTGCAGCTGGTGGTAAATGTCGAAGCCCGGTTCGTCAGGGAAAGCCCAGAGTCCCGATGTCTGTGGTGCTGTAGATTCGCTGCCAGTGGCCGGTGAGGAGCACCAAGAGCTTGACTGGCTGGCACTTTTGCTGTGGGATCAATTGTACGACGTTCGTGATTTTTCTTTAATTTTTTTCAGTGGGCGCCGAGGTTCAGCTGGTGGTAAACGTCGAAGCCCTGTTGGTCAGGGAAAGCGCAGAACCCCGATGTCTGTGGTGCTGTAGATGCACTGCCAAAGTCTGGTGAGTAGCAGCAAGAGCTTGTGTTGCTGGCACTTTCGTTGTGGGAGCAATCGTCCGACGTTCGTGATTTTTCGGGGTTTTATTTCAGTGGGCGCCCAGGTGCAGCGGGTGGTAAACGTCGAAGCCCTGTTGGTCAGGGAAAGCCCGGAGCCCCGATGTCTGTGGTGCTGTAGATGCGCTGCCAATGGCCGGTGAGGAGCAGCAAGAGCTTGACTGTCAGGCAGTTTCGGTGTGGGAGCAATCGTCCGACGTTCGTGATTTTTCGGGGTTCTTTTCAGTGGGAGCCCAGGTTCAGTGAGTGGTCAACGTCGAAGCCCTGTTCGTCAGGGAAAGCGCAGAACCCCGATGTCTGTGGTGCTGTAGATGCAATGCCAAACTCCCGTGAGTAGCTGCAAGAGCTTGACTGGCTGGCACTTTTGGTGTGGGAGCAGTCGTCCGACGTTTGTGATATTTGGGGATTTTTTTTCCAGTGGGCGCCCAAGTTCAGCTGGTAGTAAACTTCTAAGCCCTGTTGGTCAGGGAAAGCCCAGAGCCCCAATGTCTGTGGTGCTGTAGATGCGCTGGGAATGGCTGGTGAGGAGCAGCTAGAGCTTGATAGGCTGGCACTTTCGGTGTTGGAGCAATCGTCCGACGTTCGTGATTTTTCGGGGTTTTTTTTCAGTGGGCGCCCAGGTGCAGCTGGTGGTAAACGTCAAAGCCCTGTTGGTCAGGGAAAGCCCGGAGCCGCGATGTCTGTGGTGCTGTAGATGCGCTGGGAATGGGCGGTGAGGAGCAGCAAGAGCTTGTGTTGCTGGCACTTTCGGTGTGGGAGCAATCGTCCGATGTTCGTGATTTTTCTTTTATTTTTTTCACTGGGCGCCCAGGTTCAGCTGGTGGTAAACGTTGAAGCCCTGTTGGTCAAGGAAAGTCCACAGCCCCGATGTCTGTGGTGCTGTAGATGCGCTGGGAATGGGCGGTGAGGAGCAGCAAGAGCTTGACAGGCTGGCATTTAAGGTGTGGCAGGAATCGTCTGACATTTGTGATTTTGGGGGTTTTTTTTTCAGGGGGCACCCAGGTTCAGCGGGTGGTAAACGTCTAAGCCCTGTTGGTCAGGGAAAGCCCGGAGCCCCGATGTCTGTGGTGCTGTAGATGCACTGCCAAAGTCCGGTGAGTAGCAGCAGGAGCTTGAGTTGCTGGCACTTTCGGTGTGGGAGCAATCGTCCGACGTTCGTGATTTTTCGGGGTTTTACTTTCAGTGGGCGCCCAGGTTCAGCTGGTGGTAAACGGCGAAGCCCTGTTGTTCAGGGAAAGCCTGGAGCCCCGATATCTGTGGTGCTGTAGATGCGCTGCCAATGGCCGGTGAGGAGCAGCAAGAGCTTGAGTTGCTGGCACTTTCGTTGTGGGAGCAATCGTCCGACGTTCGTGATTTTTCGGGGTTTTATTTCAGTGGGCGCCCAGGTGCAGCGGGTGGTAAACGTCGAAGCCCTGTTGGTCAGGGAAAGCCCGGAGCCCCGATGTCTGTGGTGCTGTAGATGCGCTGCCAATGGCCGGTGAGGAGCAGCAAGAGCTTGACTGTCAGGCAGTTTCGGTGTGGGAGCAATCGTCCGACGTTCGTGATTTTTCGGGGTTCTTTTCAGTGGGAGCCCAGGTTCAGTGAGTGGTCAACGTCGAAGCCCTGTTCGTCAGGGAAAGCGCAGAACCCCGATGTCTGTGGTGCTGTAGATGCAATGCCAAACTCCCGTGAGTAGCTGCAAGAGCTTGACTGGCTGGCACTTTTGGTGTGGGAGCAGTCGTCCGACGTTTGTGATATTTGGGGATTTTTTTTCCAGTGGGCGCCCAAGTTCAGCTGGTAGTAAACTTCTAAGCCCTGTTGGTCAGGGAAAGCCCAGAGCCCCAATGTCTGTGGTGCTGTAGATGCGCTAGGAATGGCTGGTGAGGAGCAGCTAGAGCTTGATAGGCTGGCACTTTCGGTGTTGGAGCAATCGTCCGACGTTCGTGATTTTTCGGGGTTTTTTTTCAGTGGGCGCCCAGGTGCAGCTGGTGGTAAACGTCAAAGCCCTGTTGGTCAGGGAAAGCCCGGAGCCGCGATGTCTGTGGTGCTGTAGATGCGCTGGGAATGGGCGGTGAGGAGCAGCAAGAGCTTGTGTTGCTGGCACTTTCGGTGTGGGAGCAATCGTCCGATGTTCGTGATTTTTCTTTTATTTTTTTCACTGGGCGCCCAGGTTCAGCTGGTGGTAAACGTTGAAGCCCTGTTGGTCAAGGAAAGTCCACAGCCCCGATGTCTGTGGTGCTGTAGATGCGCTGGGAATGGGCGGTGAGGAGCAGCAAGAGCTTGACAGGCTGGCATTTAAGGTGTGGCAGGAATCGTCTGACATTTGTGATTTTGGGGGTTTTTTTTTCAGGGGGCACCCAGGTTCAGCTGGTGGTAAATGTCGAAGCCCGGTTCGTCAGGGAAAGCCCGGAGCCCCGATGTCTGTGGTGCTGTAGATGCACTGCCAAAGTCCGGTGAGTAGCAGCAGGAGCTTGAGTTGCTGGCACTTTCGGTGTGGGAGCAATCGTCCGACGTTCGTGATTTTTCGGGGTTTTACTTTCAGTGGGCGCCCAGGTTCAGCTGGTGGTAAACGGCGAAGCCCTGTTGTTCAGGGAATGCCCGGAGCCCCGATATCTGTGGTGCTGTAGATGCGCTGCCAATGGCCGGTGAGGAGCAGCAAGAGCTTGAGTTGCTGGCACTTTCGTTGTGGGAGCAATCGTCCGACGTTCGTGATTTTTCAGGGTTTTACTTTCAGTGGGCGCCCAGGTTCAGCTGGTGGTAAACGTCGAAGCACTGTTGGTCACGGAAAGCTCGGAGCCCCGATATCTGTGGTGCTGTAGATGAGCTGCCAATGGCCGGTGAGTAGCAGCAAGAGCTTGACTGTCTGGCACTTTCGGTGTGGGAGCAATCGTCCGATGTTCGTGATTTTTAGTTTATTTTTTTCAGTGGGCGCCCAGGTTCAGCTGGTGGTAAACGGCGAAGCCCTGTTGTTCACGGAAAGCGCAGAACCCCGATGTCTGTGGTGCTGTAGATTCGCTGCCAATGGCCGGTAAGGAGCAGCAAGAGGCTGACATGCTGGCACTTTCGATGTGGGTGCAATCGTCCGACGTTTGTGATTTTTGGGGATTTTTATTCACTGGGCGCCCAGGTTCAGCTGGTGGTAAACGTCGAAGCCCTGTTGGTCAGGGAAAGCCCGGAGCCCCGATGTCTGTGGTGCTGTAGATGCGCTGGGAATGGCCGGTGAGGAGCAGCAAGAGCTTGACTGGCTGGCACTTTCGGTGTGGGAGCAATCGTCCGATGTTCGTGATTTTTCGTTTATTTTGTTCAGTGGGCACGCAGGTGCAGCTGGTGGTAAATGTCGAAGCCCTGTTGGTCAGGGAAAGCCCGGAGCCCCGATGTCTGTGGTGCTGTAGATGCGCTGCCAATGGCCCGTGAGGAGCAGCAAGAGCTTGTGTGGCTGGCACTTTCGGTGTGGGAGGAATCGTCCGACGTTTGTGATTTTTCGGGGTTTTATTTCAGTGGGCGCCCAGGTGCAGCTGGTGGAAAACGTCGAAGCCCTGTTGGTCAGGGAAAGTCCGGAGCCCCGATATCTGTGGTGCTGTAGATGCGCTGCCAGTGGCCGGGGAGGAGCAGCAACAGCTTGACTGGCTGGAACTTTCGGTGTGGGAGCAATCGTCCGATGTTCGTGATTTTTCGGGGTTCTTTTCAGTGGGAGCCCAGGTTCAGCGAGTGGTAAACGTCGAAGCCCTGTTGGTCAGGGAAAGCCCGGAGCCCCGATGTCTGCGGTGTTGTAGATGCCCTGGGAATGGCCGGTGAGGAGCAGCAAGAGGTTGACTGGCTGGCACTTTCGGTGTGGGAGCAATCATCCGACATTTGTGATTATTTGGGTTTTTTTTTCAGTGGGAGCCCAGGTGCAGCTGATGTTAAAGGTCGAAGCCCTGTTGGTCAGGGAAAGCCCGGAGCCTCGATGTCTGTGGTGCTGTAGATGCGCTGCCAAAGTCCGGTGAGGAACAGCAAGAGCTTGACTGGCTGGCACTTTCGGTGTGGGAGCAATCGTCTGACGTTCGTGATTTTTCGGGGTTTTATTTCAGTGGGAGCCCAGGTGCAGCTGTTGGTAAATGTCGAAGCCCTGTTGGTCAGGGAAAGCTCGGAGCCCCGATGTCTGTGGTGTTGTAGATGCACTGGGAATGGAAGGTGAGGAGCACCTACAGCTTGACGGGCTGGCAATTTCGGTGTGGGAGCAATCGTCCGACGTTCGTGATTTTTCGGGGTTTTATTTCAGTGGGAGCCCAGGTGCAGCTGGTGGTAAACGTCGAAGCCCTGTTGGTCAGGGAAAGCCCGGAGCCCCGATGTCTGTGGTGCTGTAGATGCGCTGCCAATGGGCGGTGAGTAGCAGCAAGAGCTTGAGTTGCTGGCACTTTCGGTGTGGGAGCAATCGTCCGATGTTCGTGATTTTTCGTTTATTTTTTTCAGTGGGCGCCCAGGTTCAGCTGGTGGTAAACGTCGAAGCCCTGTTGGTTAGGGAAAGCGCAGAACCCCAATGTCTGTGGTGCTGTAGATGCACTGCCAAAGTCCAGTGAGTAGCAGCAAGAGCTTGAGTTCCTGGCACTTTCGTTGTGGGAGCAATCGTCCGACGTTCGTGATTTTTCGGGGTTTTATTTCAGTGGGCGCCCAGGTGCAGCTGGTGGTAAACGTTGAAGCCCTGTTGGTCAGGGAAAGCCCGGAGCCCCGATGTCTGTGGTGCTGTAGATGCGCTGCCAATGGCCGGGGAGGAGCAGCAAGAGCTTGACTGGCTGGCACTTTTGGTGTCGGAGCAATCGTCCGACGTTTGTGATTTTTCGGGGTTCTTTTCAGTGGGAGCCCAGGTGCAGCTCGTGGTAAATGTCGAAGCCCTGTTGGTCAGGGAAAGCCCGGAGCCCCGATGTCTGTGGTGTTGTAGATGCGCTGCCACTGTCCGGTGAGGAGCAGCAAGAGCTTGACTGGCTGGCACTTTGGGTGCGGGAGCAATCGTCGGACGTTCGTGATTTTTCGGGGTTTTATTTCAGTGGGCGCCCAGGTTCAGCTGGTGGTAAACTTCTAAGCCTTGTTGGTCAGGGAAAGCCCGGAGCCCCGATGTCTGTGGTGCTGTAGATGGGCTGGGAGTGGCCGGTGAGGAGCAGCAAGAGCTTGACTGGCTGGCACTTTTGCTGTGGGAGCAATCGTCCGATGTTCGTGATTTTTCTTTTATTTTTCTCAGCGGGTGCCCAGGTTCAGCTGGTGGTAAACGTTGAAGCCCTGTTGGTCAAAGAAAGCGCAGAACCCTGATGTCTGTGGTGCTGTAGATGCACTGCCAAAGTCTGGTGAGTAGCAGCAAGAGCTTGAGTTGCTGGCACTTTCGGTGTGGGAGGAATCGTCCGACGTTTGTTATTTTTCGGGGTTCTATTTCAGTGGGCGCCCAGGTTCAGCTGGTGGTAAACGTCGAAGCCCTGTTGGTCAGGGAAAGCTCGGAGCAACGATATCTGTGGTGCTGTAGATGCGCTGGGAATGGCCGGTGAGGAGCAGCAAGAGCTTGAGTTGCTGGCACTTTTGGTGTGGGAGCAATCGTCCGACGTTCGTGATTTTTCGGGGTTTTATTTCAGTGGGCGCCCAGGTGCAGCTGGTGGTAAACTTCTAAGCCCTGTTGGTCAGGGAAAGCCCGGAGCCCCGATGTCTGTGGTGCTGTAGATGCGCTGGCAACGGCCGGTGAGAAGCAGCAAGAGCTTGACTGGCTGGCACTTTTGGTGTGGGAGCAATCGTCTGATGTTCGTGATTTTTCGTTTATTTTTTTCAGTGGGCGCCCAGGTGCAGCTGATGGTAAATGTCGAAGCCCTGTTGGTCAGGGAAAGCCCGGAGCCCCGATGTCTGTGGTGCTGTAGATGTGCTGGGAATGCCCGGGGAGGAGCAACAAGAGCTTGACTGGCTGGCACTTCCGGTGTGGGAGCAATCGTCTGATGTTCGTGATATTTCGTTTATTTTTTTCAGTGGGCGCCCAGGTGCAGCTGGTGGTAATCGTCGAAGCCCTGTTCGTCAGGGAAAGCCCGGAGCCCCGATGTCTGTGGTGCTGTAGATGCGCTGGGAATGGCTGGTGAGGAGCAGCAAGAGCTTCACAGGCTGGCACTTTCGGTGTGGGAGCAATCGTCCGACGTTCGTGATTTTTCGGGATGTTTTTTCAGTGGGCGCCCAGGTGCAGCTGGTGGTAAACGTCAAAGCCCTGTTGGTCAGGGAAAGCCCGGAGCCCCGATGTCTGTGGTGCTGTAGATGCGCTGGGAATGGCCGGTGAGGAGCAGCAAGAGCTTGAGTTGCTGGCACTTTCGGTGTGGGAGCAATCGTCCGATGTTCGTGATTTTTCGTTTATTTTTTTCAGTGGGCGCCCCGGTGCAGCTGGTGGTAAACGTCGAAGCCCTGTTGGTCAGGGAAAGCGCAGAACCCCAATGTCTGTGGTGCTGTAGATGCACTGCCAAAGTCCGGTGAGTAGCAGCAAGAGCTTGAGTTGCTGGCACTTTCGGTGTGGGAGCAATCGTCCGATGTTCATGATTTTTCGTTTATTTTTTTCAGTGGGCGCCCAGGTTCAGCTGGTGGTAAATGTCGAAGCCCTGTTGGTCAGGGAAAGCCCAGAGCCCCGATGTCTGTGGTGCTGTAGATGCGCTGGGAATGGGAGGTGAGTAGCAGCAAGAGCTTGAATGGCTGGAACGTTGGGTGTGGCAGCAATCGTCGGACGTTTGTGATTTTTTCAGGGTTTTTATTCACTGGGCGCCCAGGTTCAGCTGGTGGTAAACGTCGAAGCCCAGTTGGGTAGGGAAAGCCCAGAGCCCCGATGTCTGTGGTGCTGTAGATGCGCTGCCAATGGCTGGTGAGGAACAGCAAGAGCTTGAGTTGCTGGCACTTTCGGTGTGGGAGGAATCGTCCGATGTTCGTGATTTTTCGGGGTTTTATTTCAGTGGGCGCCCAGGTGCAGCGGGTGGTAAACGTCGAAGCCCTGTTGGTCAGGGAAAGCCCGGAGCCCCGATATCTGTGGTGCTGTAGATGCGCTGGGAATGGCCGGTGAGGAGCAGCTAGAGCTTGACTGTCTGGCACTTTCGGTGTGGGAGTAATCGTCCGATGTTCGTGAATTTTCGTTTATTTTTTTCAGTGGGCGGCCACGTGCAGCTGGTGGTAATCGTCGAAGCCCTGTTGGTCAGGGAAAGCCCGGAGCCCTGATATCTGTGGTGCTGTAGATGCACTTCCAGTGGCCGGGGAGGAGCAGCAAGAGCTTGACAGGCTGGCACTTTCGGTGTGCGAGGAATCGTCGAACGTTTCTGATTTTTCGGGATTTTTTTTTAGTGGGAGCCCAGGTTTAGCTAGTTGTAAACGTCGAAGCCCTGTTGGTCAGGGAAATCCCGGAGCCCTGATGTCTGTGGTGCTGTACGTGCGCTGGGAATGGCCGGTGAGGAGCAGCAAGAGCTTGACTGGCTGGCACTTTCGGTGTGCGAGCAATCGTCCGACGTTCGTGATTTTTCGGGGTTTTATTTCAGTGGGAGCCCAGGTGCAGCTGGTGGTAATCGTCGAAGCCCTGTTGGTCAGGGAAAGCGCAGAACCCCGATGTCTGTGGTGCTGTAGATGCGCTGGGAATGGCCGGTGAGGAGCAGCAAGAACTTGACAGGCTGGCACTTTCGGTGTGGGAGCAATCGTCCGATGTTCGTGATTTTTCGTTTATTTTTTTCAGTGGGCGCCCAGGTGCAGCTGGTGGTAAACGTCGAAGCCCTGTTGTTCAGGGAAAGCGCAGAACCCCGATGTCTGTGGTGCTGTAGATGAACTGCCAAAGTCCGGTGAGTAGCAGCAAGAGCTTGAGTTGCTGGCACTTTCGGTGTGGGAGGAATCGTCCGACGTTCGTGATTTTTCGGGGTTTTTTTCAGTGGGCTCCCAGGTGCAGCTGGGTGTAAACGTCGAAGCCCTGTTGGTCAGGGAAAGCCCGGAGCCCCGATATCTGTGGTGCTGTAGATGCGCTGGGAATGTGCGGTGAGGAGCAGCAAGAGCTTGACAGGCTGGCATTTAAGGTGTGGCAGGAATCGTCCGACATTTGTGATTTTTGGGGTTTTTTTTTCAGGGGGCGCACAGGTTCACCTGGTGTTAAAAGTCGAAGCCCTGTTGGTCAGGGAAAGCCCAGAGCCCCGATGTCTGTGGTGCTGTAGATGCGCTGCCATTGGCCGGTGAGGAGCAGCAAGAGCTTGAGTTGCTGGCACTTTCGGTGTGGGATCAATCGTCCGACGCTTTTGATTTTTCAGGGTTTTTTTTCAGTGGGCAATCACGTGCAGCTGGTGGTAAACGTCGAAGCCCTGTTGGTCAGGGAAAGCCCGGAGCCCCGATGTCTGTGGTGCTGTAGATGCACTGCCAAAGTCCGGTGAGTAGCAGCAAGAGCTTGAGTTGCTGGCACTTTCGGTGTGGGAGGAATCGTCCGACGTTTGTTATTTTTCGGGGTTTTATTTCAGTGGGCGCCCAGGTTGAGCTGGTGGTAAACGTCGAAGCCCTGTTGGTCAGGGAAAGCTTGGAGCCCCGATATCTGTGGTGCTGTAGATGCGCTGCCAATGGCCGGGGAGGAGCAGCAAGGGCTTGAGTTGCTGGCACTTTTGGTGTTGGAGCAATCGTTCGACGTTCGTGATTTTTCGGGGTTTTATTTCAGTGGGCGCCCAGGTGCAGCTGGTGGTAAACTTCGAAGCCCTGTTGGTCAGGGAAAGCCCGGAGCCCCGATATCTGTGGTGCTGTAGATGCGCTGCCAATGGCCGGGGAGGAGCAGCAAGGGCTTGAGTTGCTGGCACTTTTGGTGTTGGAGCAATCGTTCGACGTTCGTGATTTTTCGGGGTTTTATTTCAGTGGGCGCCCAGGTGCAGCTGGTGGTAAACGTCGAAGCCCTGTTGGTCAGGGAAAGCTCGGAGCCCCGATGTCTGTGGTGCTGTAGATGCGCTGGGAATGGCCGGTGAGGAGCAGCAAGAGCTTGAGTTGCTGGCATTTTCGGTGTGGGAGCAATCGTCCGACGTTCGTGATTTTTCGTTTATTTTTTTCAGTGGGCGCCCAGGTGCAGCTGGTGGTAAACGTCGAAGCCCTGTTGGTCAGGGAAAGCGCAGAACCCCAATGTCTGTGGTGCTGTAGATTCGCTGCCAAAGTCCGGTGAGTAGCAGCAAGAGCTTGAGTTGCTGGCACTTTTGGTGTGGGAGGAATCGTTCGACGTTCGTGATTTTTCGGGGTTTTATTTCAGTGGGCGCCCAGGTGCAGCTGGTGGTAAACTTCGAAGCCCTGTTGGTCAGGGAAAGCCCGGAGCCCCGATGTCTGTGGTGCTGTAGATGCGCCTCCAATGGCTGGTGAGGAGCAGCAAGAGCTTGACTGTCTGGCACGTTGGGTGTGGGAGCAATCGTCGGACGTTTGTGATTTTTGGGGATTTTTATTCACTGGGCGCCCAGGTGCAGCTGGTGGTAAACGTCGAAGCCCTGTTGGTCAGGGAAAGCCCGGAGCCCCGATGTCTGTGGTGCTGTAGATGCGCTGGCAATGGCCGGTGAGGAGCAGCAAGAGCTTGAGTTCCTGGCACTTTTGGTGTGGGAGCAATCGTCGGACGTTCGTGATTTTTCGGGGTTTTATTTCAGTGGGCGCCCAGGTTCAGCTGGTGGTAAACGTCGAAGCTGTGTTGGTCAGGGAAAGCCCGTAGCCCCGATGTCTGCAGTGCTGTAGATGCGCGGCCAATGGCCGGGGAGGAGCAGCAAGAGGCTGACGTGCTGGTACTTTCGATGTGGGTGCAATCGTCCGACGTTCGTGATTTTTGGGGGTTATTTTCAGTGGGCGCCCAGGTTCAGCTGGTGGTAAACGTCGAAGCCCTGTTGGTCAGGGAAAGCCCAGAGCCCCGATGTCTGTGGTGCTGTAGATGCGCTGGGAATGGGAGGGGAGTAGCAGCATGAGCTTGACTGGCTGGCACTTTCGGTGTGGGAGCAATTGTCCGACGTTTTTGATTTTTTAGGGTTTTTTTTTCAGTGGGTAACCAGGTGCAGCTGGTGGTAAATTTCGTAGCTCTGTTGGTCAGGGAAAGCCCGGAGCCCCGATGTCTGTGGTGCTGTAGATGCGCTGGGAATGCCCGGTGAGGAGCAGCTAGAGGTTGACTGTCTGGCACTTTCGGTGTGGGAGCAATTGTCCGCCGTTCGTGATTTTTCGGGTTTTATTTCAGTGGGCGCCCAGGTGCAGCTGGTGGTAAACTTCGAAGCCCTGTTGGTCAGGGAAAGCCCGGAGCCCCGATGTCTGTGATGCTGTAGATGCGCTGGGAATGGCTGGTGAGAAGCAGCATGAGCTTGACTGGCTGGCATTTAAGGTGTGGCAGGAATCGTCTCATGTTTGTGATATTTCGTTTATTTTTTTTAGTGAGCGCCCATGTGCAGCTGGTGGTAAACGTCGAAGCCCTGTTGGTCAGGGAAAGCCCAGAGCCCCGATGTCTGTGGTGCTGTAGATGTGCTGGGAATGGCCGGTGAGGAGCAGCAAGAGCTTGAGTTGCTGGCACTTTCGGTGTGGGAGGAATCGTCCGACGTTCGTGATTTTTCGGGGTTTTTTTCAGTGGGCTCCCAGGTGCAGCTGGGTGTAAACGTCGAAGCCCTGTTGGTCAGGGAAAGCCCGGAGCCCCGATATCTGTGGTGCTGTAGATGCGCTGGGAATGTGCGGTGAGGAGCAGCAAGAGCTTGACAGGCTGGCATTTAAGGTGTGGCAGGAATCGTCCGACATTTGTGATTTTTGGGGTTTTTTTTTCAGGGGGCGCAAAGGTTCACCTGGTGTTAAAAGTCGAAGCCCTGTTGGTCAGGGAAAGCCCAGAGCCCCGATGTCTGTGGTGCTGTAGATGCGCTGCCATTGGCCGGTGAGGAGCAGCAAGAGCTTGAGTTGCTGGCACTTTCGGTGTGGGATCAATCGTCCGACGTTTTTGATTTTTCAGGGTTTTTTTTCAGTGGGCAATCAGGTGCAGCTGGTGGTAAACGTCGAAGCCCTGTTGGTCAGGGAAAGCCCAGAGCCCCGATGTCTGTGGTGCTGTAGATGCACTGCCAAAGTCCGGTGAGTAGCAGCAAGAGCTTGAGTTGCTGGCACTTTCGGTGTGGGAGGAATCGTCCGACGTTTGTTATTTTTCGGGGTTTTATTTCAGTGGGCGCCCAGGTTCAGCTGGTGGTAAACGTCGAAGCCCTGTTGGTCAGGGAAAGCTTGGAGCCCCGATATCTGTGGTGCTGTAGATGCGCTGCCAATGGCCGGGGAGGAGCAGCAAGGGCTTGAGTTGCTGGCACTTTTGGTGTTGGAGCAATCGTTCGACGTTCGTGATTTTTCGGGGTTTTATTTCAGTGGGCGCCCAGGTGCAGCTGGTGGTAAACTTCGAAGCCCTGTTGGTCAGGGAAAGCCCGGAGCCCCGATATCTGTGGTGCTGTAGATGCGCTGCCAATGGCCGGGGAGGAGCAGCAAGGGCTTGTGTTGCTGGCACTTTTGGTGTTGGAGCAATCGTTCGACGTTCGTGATTTTTCGGGGTTTTATTTCAGTGGGCGCCCAGGTGCAGCTGGTGGTAAACGTCGAAGCCCTGTTGGTCAGGGAAAGCCCGGAGCCCCGATGTCTGTGGTGTTGTAGATGCGCTGGGAATGGCCGGTGAGGAGCAGCAAGAGCTTGACTGACTGGCACTTTCAGTGTGGGAGCAATTGTCCGATGTTCGTGATTTTTCTTTTATTTTTCTCAGCGGGTGCCCAGGTTCAGCTGGTGGTAAACGTCGAAGCCCTGTTGGTCAAAGAAAGCTCAGAACCCCGATGTCTGTGGTGCTGTAGATGCACTGCCAAAGTCTGGTGACAGGCAGCAAGAGCTTGAGTTGCTGGCACTTTCGGTGTGGGAGGAATCGTCCGACGTTTGTTATTTTTCGGGGTTTTATTTCAGTGGGCGCCCAGGTTCAGCTGGTGGTAAACGTCGAAGCCCTGTTGGTCAGGGAAAGCCCGGAGCCTCGATATCTGTGGTGCTGTAGATGCGCTGGGAATGGCCGGTGAGGAGCAGCAAGAGCTTGAGTTGCTGGCACTTTGGGTGTGGGAGCAATCGTCCGACGTTCGTGATTTTTCGGGGTTTTATTTCAGTGGGCGCCCAGGTGCAGCTGGTGGTAAACTTCTAAGCCCTGTTGGTCAGGGAACACCCGGAGCCCCGATGTCTGTGGTGCTGTAGATGCGCTGGCAACGGCCGGGGAGGAGCAGCAAGAGCTTGACTGGCTGGCACTTTTGGTGTGGGAGCAATCGTCTGATGTTCGTGATTTTTCGTTTATTTTTTCAGTGGGCGCCCAGGTGCTGCTGGTGGTAATCGTCGAAGCCCTGTTCATCAGGGAAAGCCCGGAGCCCCGATGTCTGTGGTGCTGTAGATGCCCTGGGAATGGCCGGTGAGGAGCAGCAAGAGCTTCACAGGCTGGCACTTTCGGTGTGGGAGCAATCGTCCGACGTTCGTGATTTTTCGGGATTTTTTTTCAGTGGGCGCCCAGGTGCAGCTGGTGGTAAACGTCAAAGCCCTGTTGGTCAGGGAAAGCCCGGAGCCCCGATGTCTGTGGTGCTGTAGATGCACTGCCAAAGTCCGGTGAGTAGCAGCAAGAGCTTGAGTTGCTGACACTTTCGGTGTGGGAGCAATCGTCCGATGTTCATGATTTTTCGTTTATTTTTTTCAGTGGGCACCCAGGTTCAGCTGGTGGTAAATGTCGAAGCCCTGTTGGTCAGGGAAAGCCCAGAGCCCCGATGTCTGTGGTGCTGTAGATGCGCTGGGAATGGGAGGTGAGTAGCAGCAAGAGCTTGACTGTCTGGCACGTTGGGTGTGGGAGCAATCGTCGGACGTTTGTGATTTTTTCGGGGTTTTTATTCACTGGGCGCCCAGGTTCAGCTGGTGGTAAATGTCGAAGCCCTGTTGGGTAGGGAAAGCTCGGAGCACCGATATCTGTGGTGCTGTAGATGCGCTGCCAATGGCTGGTGAGGAACAGCAAGAGCTTGAGTTGCTGGCACTTTTGGTGTGGGAGCAATCGTCCGACGTTCGTGATTTTTCGGGGTTTTATTTCAGTGGGCGCCCAGGTGCAGCGGGTGGTAAACGTCGAAGCCCTGTTGGTCAGGGAAAGCCCGGAGCCCCGATGTCTGTGGTGCTGTAGATGCGCTGGCAACGGCCGCTGAGAAGCAGCAAGAGCTTGACTGGCTGGCACTTTTGGTGTGGGAGCAATCGTCTGATGTTCGTGATTTTTCGTTTATTTTTTTCAGTGGGCGCCCAGGTGCAGCTGATGGTAAATGTCGAAGCCCTGTTGGTCAGGGAAAGCCCGGAGCCCCGATGTCTGTGGTGCTGTAGATGCGCTGCCAATGGCCGGGGAGGAGCAGCAAGAGCTTGACTGGCTGGCACTTTCGGTGTGGGAGCAATCGTCTGATGTTCGTGATATTTCGTTTATTTTTTTCAGTGGGCGCCCAGGTGCAGCTGGTGGTAATCGTCGAAGCCCTGTTCGTCAGGGAAAGCCCGGAGCCCCGATGTCTGTCGTGCTGTAGATGCGCTGGGAATGGCTGGTGAGGAGCAGCAAGAGCTTCACAGGCTGACACTTTCGGTGTGGGAGCAATCGTCCGACGTTCGTGATTTTTCGGGATTTTTTTTCAGTGGGCGCCCAGGTGCAGCTGGTGGTAAACGTCAAAGCCCTGTTGGTCAGGGAAAGCCCGGAGCCCCGATGTCTGTGGTGCTGTAGATGCGCTGGGAATGGCCGGTGAGGAGCAGCAAGAGCTTGAGTTGCTGGCACTTTCGGTGTGGGTGCAATCGTCCGATGTTCGTGATTTTTCGTTTATTTTTTTCAGTGGGCGCCCCGGTGCAGCTGGTGGTAAACGTCGAAGCCCTGTTGGTCAGGGAAAGCGCAGAACCCCGATGTCTGTGGTGCTGTAGATGCACTGCCAAAGTCCGGTGAGTAGCAGCAAGAGCTTGAGTTGCTGGCACTTTCGGTGTGGGAGCAATCGTCCGATGTTCATGATTTTTCGTTTATTTTTTTCAGTGGGCGCCCAGGTTCAGCTGGTGGTAAATGTCGAAGCCCTGTTGGTCAGGGAAAGCCCAGAGCCCCGATGTCTGTGGTGCTGTAGATGCGCTGGGAATGGGAGGTGAGTAGCAGCAAGAGCTTGAATGGCTGGAACGTTGGGTGTGGGAGCAATCGTCGGACGTTTGTGATTTTTTCAGGGTTTTTATTCACTGGGCGCCCAGGTTCAGCTGGTGGTAAACGTCGAAGCCCTGTTGGGTAGGGAAAGCCCAGAGCCCCGATGTCTGTGGTGCTGTAGATGCGCTGCCAATGGCTGGTAAGGAACAGGAAGAGCTTGAGTTGCTGGCACTTTCGGTGTGGGAGGAATCGTCCGATGTTCGTGATTTTTCGGGGTTTTATTTCAGTGGGAGCCCTGGTGCAGCGGGTGGTAAACGTCGAAGCCCTGTTGGTCAGGGAAAGCCCGGAGCCCCGATATCTGTGGTGCTGTAGATGCGCTGGGAATGGCCGGTGAGGAGCAGCTAGAGCTTGACTGTCTGGCACTTTCGGTGTGGGAGTAATCGTCCGATGTTCGTGAATTTTCGTTTATTTTTTTCAGTGGGCGGCCACGTGCAGCTGGTGGTAATCGTCGAAGCCCTGTTGGTCAGGGAAAGCCCGGAGCCCTGATATCTGTGGTGCTGTAGATGCGCTGCCAATGGCCGGGGAGGAGCAGCAAGAGCTTGACAGGCTGGCACTTTCGGTGTGCGAGGAATCGTCGAACGTTTCTGATTTTTCGGGATTTTTTTTTAGTGGGAGCCCAGGTTTAGCTAGTTGTAAACGTCGAAGCCCTGTTGGTCAGGGAAAGCCCGGAGCCCTGATGTCTGTGGTGCTGTAGGTGCGCTGGGAATGGCCGGTGAGGAGCAGCAAGAGCTTGACTGGCTGGCACTTTCGGTGTGCGAGCAATCGTCCGACGTTCGTGATTTTTCGGGGTTTTATTTCAGTGGGAGCCCAGGTGCAGCTAGGTGTAAACGTCGAAGCCCTGTTGGTCAGGGAAAGCCCGGAGCCCCGATATCTGTGGTGCTGTAGATGCGCTGGGAATGTGCGGTGAGGAGCAGCAAGAGCTTGACAGGCTGGCACTTTCGGTGTGGGAGCAATCGTCCGATGTTCGTGATTTTTCGTTTATTTTTTTCAGTGGGCGCCCAGGTGCAGCTGGTGGTAAACGTCGAAGCCCTGTTGTTCAGGGAAAGCGCAGAACCCCGATGTCTGTGGTGCTGTAGATGAACTGCCAAAGTCCGGTGAGTAGCAGCAAGAGCTTGAGTTGCTGGCACTTTCGGTGTGGGAGGAATCGTCCGACGTTCGTGATTTTTCGGGGTTTTTTTCAGTGGGCTCCCAGGTGCAGCTGGGTGTAAACGTCGAAGCCCTGTTGGTCAGGGAAAGCCCGGAGCCCCGATATCTGTGGTGCTGTAGATGCGCTGGGAATGTGCGGTGAGGAGCAGCAAGAGCTTGACAGGCTGGCATTTAAGGTGTGGCAGGAATCGTCCGACATTTGTGATTTTTGGGGTTTTTTTTTCAGGGGGCGCACAGGTTCACCTGGTGTTAAAAGTCGAAGCCCTGTTGGTCAGGGAAAGCCCAGAGCCCCGATGTCTGTGGTGCTGTAGATGCGCTGCCATTGGCCGGTGAGGAGCAGCAAGAGCTTGAGTTGCTGGCACTTTCGGTGTGGGATCAATCGTCCGACGTTTTTGATTTTTCAGGGTTTTTTTTCAGTGGGCAATCAGGTGCAGCTGGTGGTAAACGTCGAAGCCCTGTTGGTCAGGGAAAGCCCGGAGCCCCGATGTCTGTGGTGCTGTAGATGCACTGCCAAAGTCCGGTGAGTAGCAGCAAGAGCTTGAGTTGCTGGCACTTTCGGTGTGGGAGGAATCGTCCGACGTTTGTTATTTTTCGGGGTTTTATTTCAGTGGGCGCCCAGGTTCAGCTGATGGTAAACGTCGAAGCCCTGTTGGTCAGGGAAAGCCCGGAGCCCCGATGTCTGTGGTGCTGTAGATGCGCTGCCAATGGCCGGGGAGGAGCAGCAAGGGCTTGAGTTGCTGGCACTTTTGGTGTTGGAGCAATCGTTCGACGTTCGTGATTTTTCGGGGTTTTATTTCAGTGGGCGCCCAGGTGCAGCTGGTGGTAAACTTCGAAGCCCTGTTGGTCAGGGAAAGCCCGGAGCCCCGATATCTGTGGTGCTGTAGATGCGCTGCCAATGGCCGGGGAGGAGCAGCAAGGGCTTGAGTTGCTGGCACTTTTGGTGTTGGAGCAATCGTTCGACGTTCGTGATTTTTCGGGGTTTTATTTCAGTGGGCGCCCAGGTGCAGCTGGTGGTAAACGTCGAAGCCCTGTTGGTCAGGGAAAGCCCGGAGCCCCGATGTCTGTGGTGTTGTAGATGCGCTGGGAATGGCCGGTGAGGAGCAGCAAGAGCTTGACTGACTGGCACTTTCAGTGTGGGAGCAATTGTCCGATGTTCGTGATTTTTCTTTTATTTTTCTCAGCGGGTGCCCAGGTTCAGCTGGTGGTAAACGTCGAAGCCCTGTTGGTCAAAGAAAGCTCAGAACCCCGATGTCTGTGGTGCTGTAGATGCACTGCCAAAGTCTGGTGACAGGCAGCAAGAGCTTGAGTTGCTGGCACTTTCGGTGTGGGAGGAATCGTCCGACGTTTGTTATTTTTCGGGGTTTTATTTCAGTGGGCGCCCAGGTTCAGCTGGTGGTAAACGTCGAAGCCCTGTTGGTCAGGGAAAGCCCGGAGCCTCGATATCTGTGGTGCTGTAGATGCGCTGGGAATGGCCGGTGAGGAGCAGCAAGAGCTTGAGTTGCTGGCACTTTGGGTGTGGGAGCAATCGTCCGACGTTCGTGATTTTTCGGGGTTTTATTTCAGTGGGCGCCCAGGTGCAGCTGGTGGTAAACTTCTAAGCCCTGTTGGTCAGGGAACACCCGGAGCCCCGATGTCTGTGGTGCTGTAGATGCGCTGGCAACGGCCGGGGAGGAGCAGCAAGAGCTTGACTGGCTGGCACTTTTGGTGTGGGAGCAATCGTCTGATGTTCGTGATTTTTCGTTTATTTTTTCAGTGGGCGCCCAGGTGCTGCTGGTGGTATTCGTCGAAGCCCTGTTCATCAGGGAAAGCCCGGAGCCCCGATGTCTGTGGTGCTGTAGATGCCCTGGGAATGGCCGGTGAGGAGCAGCAAGAGCTTCACAGGCTGGCACTTTCGGTGTGGGAGCAATCGTCCGACGTTCGTGATTTTTCGGGATTTTTTTTCAGTGGGCGCCCAGGTGCAGCTGGTGGTAAACGTCAAAGCCCTGTTGGTCAGGGAAAGCCCGGAGCCCCGATGTCTGTGGTGCTGTAGATGCACTGCCAAAGTCCGGTGAGTAGCAGCAAGAGCTTGAGTTGCTGACACTTTCGGTGTGGGAGCAATCGTCCGATGTTCATGATTTTTCGTTTATTTTTTTCAGTGGGCACCCAGGTTCAGCTGGTGGTAAATGTCGAAGCCCTGTTGGTCAGGGGAAGCCCAGAGCCCCGATGTCTGTGGTGCTGTAGATGCGCTGGGAATGGGAGGTGAGTAGCAGCAAGAGCTTGACTGTCTGGCACGTTGGGTGTGGGAGCAATCGTCGGACGTTTGTGATTTTTTCGGGGTTTTTATTCACTGGGCGCCCAGGTTCAGCTGGTGGTAAATGTCGAAGCCCTGTTGGGTAGGGAAAGCTCGGAGCACCGATATCTGTGGTGCTGTAGATGCGCTGCCAATGGCTGGTGAGGAACAGCAAGAGCTTGAGTTGCTGGCACTTTTGGTGTGGGAGCAATCGTCCGACGTTCGTGATTTTTCGGGGTTTTATTTCAGTGGGCGCCCAGGTGCAGCGGGTGGTAAACGTCTAAGCCCTGTTGGTCAGGGAAAGCCCGGAGCCCCGATGTCTGTGGTGCTGTAGATGCGCTGGCAACGGCCGCTGAGAAGCAGCAAGAGCTTGACTGGCTGGCACTTTTGGTGTGGGAGCAATCGTCTGATGTTCGTGATTTTTCGTTTATTTTTTTCAGTGGGCGCCCAGGTGCAGCTGATGGTAAATGTCGAAGCCCTGTTGGTCAGGGAAAGCCCGGAGCCCCGATGTCTGTGGTGCTGTAGATGCGCTGCCAATGGCCGGGGAGGAGCAGCAAGAGCTTGACTGGCTGGCACTTTCGGTGTGGGAGCAATCGTCTGATGTTCGTGATATTTCGTTTATTTTTTTCAGTGGGCGCCCAGGTGCAGCTGGTGGTAATCGTCGAAGCCCTGTTCGTCAGGGAAAGCCCGGAGCCCCGATGTCTGTGGTGCTGTAGATGCGCTGGGAATGGCTGGTGAGGAGCAGCAAGAGCTTCACAGGCTGACACTTTCGGTGTGGGAGCAATCGTCCGACGTTCGTGATTTTTCGGGATTTTTTTTCAGTGGGCGCCCAGGTGCAGCTGGTGGTAAACGTCAAAGCCCTGTTGGTCAGGGAAAGCCCGGAGCCCCGATGTCTGTGGTGCTGTAGATGCGCTGGGAATGGCCGGTGAGGAGCAGCAAGAGCTTGAGTTGCTGGCACTTTCGGTGTGGGTGCAATCGTCCGATGTTCGTGATTTTTCGTTTATTTTTTTCAGCGGGCGCCCCGGTGCAGCTGGTGGTAAACGTCGAAGCCCTGTTGGTCAGGGAAAGCGCAGAACCCCGATGTCTGTGGTGCTGTAGATGCACTGCCAAAGTCCGGTGAGTAGCAGCAAGAGCTTGAGTTGCTGGCACTTTCGGTGTGGGAGCAATCGTCCGATGTTCATGATTTTTCGTTTATTTTTTTCAGTGGGCGCCCATGTTCAGCTGGTGGTAAATGTCGAAGCCCTGTTGGTCAGGGAAAGCCCAGAGCCCCGATGTCTGTGGTGCTGTAGATGCGCTGGGAATGGGAGGTGAGTAGCAGCAAGAGCTTGAATGGCTGGAACGTTGGGTGTGGGAGCAATCGTCGGACGTTTGTGATTTTTTCAGGGTTTTTATTCACTGGGCGCCAAGGTTCAGCTGGTGGTAAACGTCGAAGCCCTGTTGGGTAGGGAAAGCCCAGAGCCCCGATGTCTGTGGTGCTGTAGATGCGCTGCCAATGGCTGGTGAGGAACAGCAAGAGCTTGAGTTGCTGGCACTTTCGGTGTGGGAGGAATCGTCCGATGTTCGTGATTTTTCGGGGTTTTATTTCAGTGGGAGCCCTGGTGCAGCGGGTGGTAAACGTCGAAGCCCTGTTGGTCAGGGAAAGCCCGGAGCCCCGATATCTGTGGTGCTGTAGATGCGCTGGGAATGGCCGGTGAGGAGCAGATAGAGCTTGACTGTCTGGCACTTTCGGTGTGGGAGTAATCGTCCGATGTTCGTGATTTTTCGTTTATTTTTTTCAGTGGGCGGCCACGTGCAGCTGGTGGTAATCATCGAAGCCCTGTTGGTCAGGGAAAGCCCGGAGCCCTGATATCTGTGGTGCTGTAGATGCGCTGCCAATGGCCGGGGAGGAGCAGCAAGAGCTTGACAGGCTGGCACTTTCGGTGTGCGAGGAATCGTCGAACGTTTCTGATTTTTCGGGATTTTTTTTTAGTGGGAGCCCAGGTTTAGCTAGTTGTAAACGTCGAAGCCCTGTTGGTCAGGGAAAGCCCGGAGCCCTGATGTCTGTGGTGCTGTAGGTGCGCTGGGAATGGCCGGTGAGGAGCAGCAAGAGCTTGACTGGCTGGCACTTTTGGTGTGGGAGCAATCGTCCGACGTTCGTGATTTTTCGGGGTTCTTTTCAGTGGGAGCCCAGGTTCAGCGAGTGGTAAACGTCGAAGCCCTGTTCGTCAGGGAAAGCCCGGAGCCCCGATGTCTGTGGTGCTGTAGATGCGCTGCCAATGGCCGGTGTGGAGCAGCAAGAGCTTGTGTTGCTGGCACTTTCGGTGTGGGAGCAATCGTCCGATGTTCATGATTTTTCGTTTTTTTTTTAGTGAGCGCCCAGCTGCAGCGGGTGCTAAACGTCGAAGCCCTGTTGGTCATGGAAAGCCCGGAGCCCCGATGTCTGTGGTGCTGTAGATGCGCTGCCAGTGGCCGGTGAGGAGCAGCAAGAGCTTGTGTTGCTGGCACTTTTGGTGTGGGATCAATCGTCCGACGTTTTTGATTTTTCAGGGTTTTATTTCAGTGGGCGCCCAGGTGCAGCTGGTGGTAAACGTCGAAGCCCTGTTGGTCAGGGAAAGCCCGGAGCCCCGATGTCTGTGGTGTTGTAGATGCGCTGGGAATGGCCGGTGAGGAGCAGCAAGAGCTTGACTGACTGGCACTTTCAGTGTGGGAGCAATTGTCCGATGTTCGTGATTTTTCTTTTATTTTTCTCAGCGGGTGCCCAGGTTCAGCTGGTGGTAAACGTCGAAGCCCTGTTGGTCAAAGAAAGCTCAGAACCCCGATGTCTGTGGTGCTGTAGATGCACTGCCAAAGTCTGGTGACAGGCAGCAAGAGCTTGAGTTGCTGGCACTTTCGGTGTGGGAGGAATCGTCCGACGTTTGTTATTTTTCGGGGTTTTATTTCAGTGGGCGCCCAGGTTCAGCTGGTGGTAAACGTCGAAGCCCTGTTGGTCAGGGAAAGCCCGGAGCCTCGATATCTGTGGTGCTGTAGATGCGCTGGGAATGGCCGGTGAGGAGCAGCAAGAGCTTGAGTTGCTGGCACTTTGGGTGTGGGAGCAATCGTCCGACGTTCGTGATTTTTCGGGGTTTTATTTCAGTGGGCGCCCAGGTGCAGCTGGTGGTAAACTTCTAAGCCCTGTTGGTCAGGGAACACCCGGAGCCCCGATGTCTGTGGTGCTGTAGATGCGCTGGCAACGGCCGGGGAGGAGCAGCAAGAGCTTGACTGGCTGGCACTTTTGGTGTGGGAGCAATCGTCTGATGTTCGTGATTTTTCGTTTATTTTTTCAGTGGGCGCCCAGGTGCTGCTGGTGGTAATCGTCGAAGCCCTGTTCATCAGGGAAAGCCCGGAGCCCCGATGTCTGTGGTGCTGTAGATGCCCTGGGAATGGCCGGTGAGGAGCAGCAAGAGCTTCACAGGCTGGCACTTTCGGTGTGGGAGCAATCGTCCGACGTTCGTGATTTTTCGGGATTTTTTTTCAGTGGGCGCCCAGGTGCAGCTGGTGGTAAACGTCAAAGCCCTGTTGGTCAGGGAAAGCCCGGAGCCCCGATGTCTGTGGTGCTGTAGATGCGCTGGGAATGGGAGGTGAGTAGCAGCAAGAGCTTGAATGGCTGGAACGTTGGGTGTGGGAGCAATCGTCGGACGTTTGTGATTTTTTCAGGGTTTTTATTCACTGGGCGCCCAGGTTCAGCTGGTGGTAAACGTCGAAGCCCTGTTGGGTAGGGAAAGCCCAGAGCCCCGATGTCTGTGGTGCTGTAGATGCGCTGCCAATGGCTGGTGAGGAACAGCAAGAGCTTGAGTTGCTGGCACTTTCGGTGTGGGAGGAATCGTCCGATGTTCGTGATTTTTCGGGGTTTTATTTCAGTGGGAGCCCTGGTGCAGCGGGTGGTAAACGTCGAAGCCCTGTTGGTCAGGGAAAGCCCGGAGCCCCGATATCTGTGGTGCTGTAGATGCGCTGGGAATGGCCGGTGAGGAGCAGATAGAGCTTGACTGTCTGGCACTTTCGGTGTGGGAGTAATCGTCCGATGTTCGTGATTTTTCGTTTATTTTTTTCAGTGGGCGGCCACGTGCAGCTGGTGGTAATCATCGAAGCCCTGTTGGTCAGGGAAAGCCCGGAGCCCTGATGTCTGTGGTGCTGTAGGTGCGCTGGGAATGGCCGGGGAGGAGCAGCAAGAGCTTGACTGGCTGGCACTTTTGGTGTGGGAGCAATCGTCCGACGTTCGTGATTTTTCGGGGTTCTTTTCAGTGGGAGCCCAGGTTCAGCGAGTGGTAAACGTCGAAGCCCTGTTCGTCAGGGAAAGCCCGGAGCCCCGATGTCTGTGGTGCTGTAGATGCGCTGCCAATGGCCGGTGTGGAGCAGCAAGAGCTTGTGTTGCTGGCACTTTCGGTGTGGGAGCAATCGTCCGATGTTCATGATTTTTCGTTTTTTTTTTAGTGAGCGCCCAGCTGCAGCGGGTTCTAAACGTCGAAGCCCTGTTGGTCATGGAAAGCCCGGAGCCCCGATGTCTGTGGTGCTGTAGATGCGCTGCCAGTGGCCGGTGAGGAGCAGCAAGAGCTTGTGTTGCTGGCACTTTTGGTGTGGGATCAATCGTCCGACGTTTTTGATTTTTCAGGGTTTTTTTTCAGTGGGTAACCAGGTGCAGCTGGTGGTAAATGTCGAAGCCCTGTTGGTCAGGGAAAGCCCGGAGCCGCGATCTCTGTGGTGCTGTAGATGCGCTGCCAATGGCCAGTGAGGAACAGCAAGAGCTTGACTGGCTGGCACTTTCGCTGTGGGAGCAATCGTGCGATGTTCGTGATTTTTCGTTTATTTTCTTCAGTGGGCGCCCAGGTTCAGCTGGTGGTAAACGTCGAAGCCCTGTTGGTCAGGGAAAGCCCGGAGCCCCGATGTCTGTGGTGCTGTAGATGCGCTGCCAATGGCCCGTGAGTAGCAGCAAGAGCTTGAGTTGCTGGCACTTTCGGTGTGGGAGGAATCGTCCGACGTTTTTTATTTTTCGGGGTTTTATTTCAGTGGGCGCCCAGGTGCAGCTGGTGGTAAACGTCGAAGCCCTGTTGGTCAGGGAAAGCTCGGAGCCCCGATGTCTGTGGTGTTGTAGATGCGCTGGGAATGGGAGGTGAGTAGCAGGAAGAGCTTGAGTTGCTGGCACTTGCAGTGTGGGAGCAATCGTTTGACGTTTTTGATTTTTCAGGGTTTTATTTCAGTGGGTAACCAGGTGCAGCTGGTGGTAAATGTCGAAGCCCTGTTGTTCAGGGAAAGCTCGGAGCCCCGATGTCTGTGGTGCTGTAGATGCGCTGCCAATGGCCGGTGAGGAGCAGCAAGAGCTTGACTGGCTGGCACTTTCGGTGTGGGAGCAATCGTCCGATGTTCATGATTTTTCAGGGTTTTATTTCAGTGGGCGCCCAGGTGCAGCTGGTGGTAAACGTCGAAGCCCTGTTGGTCAGGGAAAGCGCAGAACCCCGATGTCTGTGGTGCTGTAGATGCACTGCCAAAGTCCGGTGAGGAGCAGCAAGAGCTTGAGTTGCTGGCACTTTCGCTGTGGGAGCAATCGTCCGACGTTCGTGATTTTTCGGGGTTTTATTTCAGTGGGCGCCCAGGTGCAGCTGGTGGTAAACGTCGAAGCCCTGTTTGTCAGGGAAAGCCCGGAGCCCCGATGTCTGTGGTGCTGTAGATGCGCTGGGAATGGCTGGTGAGGAGCAGCAAGAGCTTGACAGGCTGGCACTTTCGGTGTGGGAGCAATCGTCCGATGTTCGTGATTTTTCGTGGATTTTTTTTCAGAGGTCGCCCAGGTTCAGCTGGTGGTAAACGTCGAAGCCCTGTTGGTCAGGGAAAGCCCGGAGCCCCGATGTCTTTGGTGCTGTAGATGCGCTGCCAATGGCCGCTTAGGAGCAGCAAGAGCTTGACTGGGTGGCACTTTCGGTGTGGGAGCAATCGTCCGACGTTCGTGATTTTTCCGGGTTTTACTTCCAGTGCGCGCCCATTTGCAGCTGGTGGTAAACATCGAAGCCCTGTTGGTCAGGGAAAGCCCAGAGCCCCGATGTCTGTGGTGCTGTAGATGCGCTGCCAATGGCCGGGGAGAAGCAGCAAGAGCTTGACAGGCTGGCACTTTCGGTGTGGGAGGAATCGTCGGACGTTTGTGATTTTTGGGTTTTTTTTTTCAGGGGGCACCCAGGTGCAGCTGGTGGTAAATGTCGAAGCCCTGTTGGTCAGGGAAGGCGCAGAACCCCAATGTCTGTGGTGCTGTAGATGCGCTGCCAATGGCTGGTGAGGAGCAGCAAGAGCTTGAGTTGCTGGCACTTTCGGTGTGGGAGGAATCGTCCGATGTTCATGATTTTTCGGGTTTTTTTTCAGTGGGCGCCCAGCTGCAGCTGGTGGTAAATGTCGAAGCCCTGTTGGTCAGGGAAAGCCCGGAGCCCCGATGTCTGTGGTGCTGTAGATGCGCTGGGAATGGGCGGTGAGGAGCAGCTAGAGCTTGACAGGCTGGCACTTTCGGTGTGGGAGCAATCGTCCGACGTTCGTGATTCTTCGGGGTTTTACTTTCAGTGGGAACCTAGGTGCAGCTGGTGGTAAACGTCGAAGCCCTGTTGGTCAGGGAAAGCCCGGAGCCCCGATGTCTGTGGTGCTGTAGATGCGCTGCCAATGGCCGGTGAGGAGCAGCAGGAGCTTGAGTTGCTGGCACTTTCACTGTGGGAGCAATCGTCCGATGTTCGTGATTTTTCGTTTATTTTTTTCAGTGGGCGCCCAGGTGCAGCTGATGGTAAATGTCGAAGCCCTGTTGTTCAGGGAAAGCGCAGAACCCCGATGTCTGTGGTGCTGTAGATGCACTGCCAAAGTCCGGTGTGTAGCAGCAGGAGCTTGAGTTGCTGGCACTTTCGGTGTGGGAGCAATCGTCCGACTGTCGTGATTTTTCGGGGTTTTACTTTCAATGGGCGCCCAGGTTGAGCTGGTGGTAAACGTCGAAGCCCTGTTGGTCAGGGAAAGCCCAGAGCCCCGATGTCTTTGGTGCTGTAGATGCGCTGGGAATGGCCGGTGAGGAGCAGCAAGAGCTTGACTGGCTGGCACTTTTGCTATGGGAGCAATCGTCCGATGTTCGTGATTTTTCTTTTATTTTTCTCAGCGGGTGCCCAGGTTCAGCTGGTGATAAACGTCGAAGCCCTGTTGGTCAAAGAAAGCGCAGAACCCCGATGTCTGTGGTGCTGTAGATGCACTGCCAAAGTCCGGTGAGTAGCAGCAAGAGCTTGAGTTGCTGGCACTTTCGGTGTGGGAGCAATCGTCGGACGTTTGTGATTTTTGGGGATTTTTATTCACTGGGCGCCCAGGTTCAGCTGGTGGTAAACGTCGAAGCCCTGTTGGTCAGGGAAAGCCCAGAGCCCCGATGTCTTTGGTGCTGTAGATGCGCTGGGAATGGCCGGTGAGGAGCAGCAAGAGCTTGAGTTGCTGGCACTTTTGGTGTGGGAGCAATCGTCCGATGTTCGTGATTTTTCGGGGTTTTATTTCAGTGGGCGCCCAGGTGCAGCTGGTGGTAAACTTCTAAGCCCTGTTGGTCAGGGAAAGCCCGGAGCCCCGATGTCTGTGGTGCTGTAGATGCGCTGGCAACGGCCGGTGAGAAGCAGCAAGAGCTTGACTGGCTGGCACTTTTGGTGTGGGAGCAATCGTCTGATGTTCATGATTTTTCGTTTATTTTTTTCAGTGGGCGCCCAGGTGCAGCTGATGGTAAATGTCGAAGCCCTGTTGGTCAGGGAAAGCCCGGAGCCCCGATGTCTGTGGTGCTGTAGATGTGCTGGGAATGCCCGGGGAGGAGCAACAAGAGCTTGACTGGCTGGCACTTTCGGTGTGGGAGCAATCGTCTGATGTTCGTGATATTTCGTTTATTTTTTTCAGTGGGCGCCCAGGTGCAGCTGGTGGTAATCGTCAAAGCCCTGTTCGTCAGGGAAAGCCCGGAGCCCCGATGTCTGTGGTGCTGTAGATGCGCTGGGAATGGCCGGTGCGGAGCAGCAAGAGCTTCACAGGCTGGCACTTTCGGTGTGGGAGCAATCGTCCGACGTTCGTGATTTTTCGGGATTTTTTTTCAGTGGGCGCCCAGGTGCAGCTGGTGGTAAACGTCAAAGCCCTGTTGGTCAGGGAAAGCCCGGAGCCCCGATGTCTGTGGTGCTGTAGATGCGCTGGGAATGGCCGGTGAGGAGCAGCAAGAGCTTGAGTTGCTGGCACTTTCGGTGTGGGAGCAATCGTCCGATGTTCGTGATTTTTCGTTTATTTTTTTCAGTGGGCGCCCCGGTGCAGCTGGTGGTAAACGTCGAAGCCCTGTTGGTCAGGGAAAGCGCAGAACCCCGATGTCTGTGGTGCTGTAGATGCACTGCCAAAGTCCGGTGAGTAGCAGCAAGAGCTTGAGTTGCTGGCACTTTCGGTGTGGGAGCAATCGTCCGATGTTCATGATTTTTCGTTTATTTTTTTCAGTGGGCGCCCAGGTTCAGCTGGTGGTAAATGTCGAAGCCCTGTTGGTCAGGGAAAGCCCAGAGCCCCGATGTCTGTGGTGCTGTAGATGCGCTGGGAATGGGAGGTGAGTAGCAGCAAGAGCTTGAATGGCTGGAACGTTGGGTGTGGCAGCAATCGTCGGACGTTTGTGATTTTTTCAGGGTTTTTATTCACTGGGCGCCCAGGTTCAGCTGGTGGTAAACGTCGAAGCCCTGTTGGGTAGGGAAAGCCCAGAGCCCCGATGTCTGTGGTGCTGTAGATGCGCTGCCAATGGCTGGTGAGGAACAGCAAGAGCTTGAGTTGCTGGCACTTTCGGTGTGGGAGGAATCGTCCGATGTTCGTGATTTTTCGGGGTTTTATTTCAGTGGGAGCCCTGGTGCAGCGGGTGGTAAACGTCGAAGCCCTGTTGGTCAGGGAAAGCCCGGAGCCCCGATATCTGTGGTGCTGTAGATGCGCTGGGAATGGCCGGTGAGGAGCAGCTAGAGCTTGACTGTCTGGCACTTTCGGTGTGGGAGTAATCGTCCGATGTTCGTGAATTTTCGTTTATTTTTTTCAGTGGGCGGCCACGTGCAGCTGGTGGTAATCGTCGAAGCCCTGTTGGTCAGGGAAAGCCCGGAGCCCTGATATCTGTGGTGCTGTAGATGCGCTGCCAATGGCCGGGGAGGAGCAGCAAGAGCTTGACAGGCTGGCACTTTCGTTGTGCGAGGAATCGTCGAACGTTTCTGATTTCTCGGGATTTTTTTTTAGTGGGAGCCCAGGTTTAGCTAGTTGTAAACGTCGAAGCCCTGTTGGTCAGGGAAAGCCCGGAGCCCTGATGTCTGTGGTGCTGTAGGTGCGCTGGGAATGGCCGGTGAGGAGCAGCAAGAGCTTGACTGGCTGGCACTTTCGGTGTGCGAGCAATCGTCCGACGTTCGTGATTTTTCGGGGTTTTATTTCAGTGGGAGCCCTTGTGCAGCTGGTGGTAATCGTCGAAGCCCTGTTGGTCAGGGAAAGCGCAGAACCCCGATGTCTGTGGTGCTGTAGATGCGCTGGGAATGGCCGGTGAGGAGCAGCAAGAGCTTGACAGGCTGGCACTTTCGGTGTGGGAGCAATCGTCCGATGTTCGTGATTTTTCGTTTATTTTTTTCAGTGGGCGCCCAGGTGCAGCTGGTGGTAAACGTCGAAGCCCTGTTGTTCAGGGAAAGCGCAGAACCCCGATGTCTGTGGTGCTGTAGATGAACTGCCAATGGCCGCTTAGGAGCAGCAAGAGCTTGAGTTGCTGGCACTTTCGGTGTGGGAGGAATCGTCCGACGTTCGTGATTTTTCGGGGTTTTTTTCAGTGGGCTCCCAGGTGCAGCTGGGTGTAAACGTCGAAGCCCTGTTGGTCAGGGAAAGCCCGGAGCCCCGATATCTGTGGTGCTGTAGATGCGCTGGGAATGTGCGGTGAGGAGCAGCAAGAGCTTGACAGGCTGGCACTTTCGGTGTGGGAGCAATCGTCCGATGTTCGTGATTTTTCGTTTATTTTTTTCAGTGGGCGCCCAGGTGCAGCTGGTGGTAAACGTCGAAGCCCTGTTGTTCAGGGAAAGCGCAGAACCCCGATGTCTGTGGTGCTGTAGATGAACTGCCAAAGTCCGGTGAGTAGCAGCAAGAGCTTGAGTTGCTGGCACTTTCGGTGTGGGAGGAATCGTCCGACGTTCGTGATTTTTCGGGGTTTTTTTCAGTGGGCTCCCAGGTGCAGCTGGGTGTAAACGTCGAAGCCCTGTTGGTCAGGGAAAGCCCGGAGCCCCGATATCTGTGGTGCTGTAGATGCGCTGGGAATGTGCGGTGAGCAGCAGCAAGAGCTTGACAGGCTGGCATTTAAGGTGTGGCAGGAATCGTCCGACATTTGTGATTTTTGGGGTTTTTTTTTCAGGGGGCGCACAGGTTCACCTGGTGTTAAAAGTCGAAGCCCTGTTGGTCAGGGAAAGCCCAGAGCCCCGATGTCTGTGGTGCTGTAGATGCGCTGCCATTGGCCGGTGAGGAGCAGCAAGAGCTTGAGTTGCTGGCACTTTCGGTGTGGGATCAATCGTCCGACGTTTTTGATTTTTCAGGGTTTTTTTTCAGTGGGCAATCAGGTGCAGCTGGTGGTAAACGTCGAAGCCCTGTTGGTCAGGGAAAGCCCGGAGCCCCGATGTCTGTGGTGCTGTAGATGCACTGCCAAAGTCCGGTGAGTAGCAGCAAGAGCTTGAGTTGCTGGCACTTTCGGTGTGGGAGGAATCGTCCGACGTTTGTTATTTTTCGGGGTTTTATTTCAGTGGGCGCCCAGGTTCAGCTGGTGGTAAACGTCGAAGCCCTGTTGGTCAGGGAAAGCTTGGAGCCCCGATATCTGTGGTGCTGTAGATGCGCTGCCAATGGCCGGGGAGGAGCAGCAAGGGCTTGAGTTGCTGGCACTTTTGGTGTTGGAGCAATCGTTCGACGTTCGTGATTTTTCGGGGTTTTATTTCAGTGGGCGCCCAGGTGCAGCTGGTGGTAAACTTCGAAGCCCTGTTGGTCAGGGAAAGCCCGGAGCCCCGATATCTGTGGTGCTGTAGATGCGCTGCCAATGGCCGGGGAGGAGCAGCAAGGGCTTGAGTTGCTGGCACTTTTGGTGTTGGAGCAATCGTTCGACGTTCGTGATTTTTCGGGGTTTTATTTCAGTGGGCGCCCAGGTGCAGCTGGTGGTAAACGTCGAAGCCCTGTTGGTCAGGGAAAGCCCGGAGCCCCGATGTCTGTGGTGTTGTAGATGCGCTGGGAATGGCCGGTGAGGAGCAGCAAGAGCTTGACTGACTGGCACTTTCAGTGTGGGAGCAATTGTCCGATGTTCGTGATTTTTCTTTTATTTTTCTCAGCGGGTGCCCAGGTTCAGCTGGTGGTAAACGTCGAAGCCCTGTTGGTCAAAGAAAGCTCAGAACCCCGATGTCTGTGGTGCTGTAGATGCACTGCCAAAGTCTGGTGACAGGCAGCAAGAGCTTGAGTTGCTGGCACTTTCGGTGTGGGAGCAATCGTCCGACGTTCGTGATTTTTCGGGGTTTTATTTCAGTGGGCGCCCAGGTGCAGCTGGTGGTAAACTTCTAAGCCCTGTCGGTCAGGGAACACCCGGAGCCCCGATGTCTGTGGTGCTGTAGATGCGCTGGCAACGGCCGGGGAGGAGCAGCAAGAGCTTGACTGGCTGGCACTTTTGGTGTGGGAGCAATCGTCTGATGTTCGTGATTTTTCGTTTATTTTTTCAGTGGGCGCCCAGGTGCTGCTGGTGGTATTCGTCGAAGCCCTGTTCATCAGGGAAAGCCCGGAGCCCCGATGTCTGTGGTGCTGTAGATGCCCTGGGAATGGCCGGTGAGGAGCAGCAAGAGCTTCACAGGCTGGCACTTTCGGTGTGGGAGCAATCGTCCGACGTTCGTGATTTTTCGGGATTTTTTTTCAGTGGGCGCCCAGGTGCAGCTGGTGGTAAACGTCAAAGCCCTGTTGGTCAGGGAAAGCCCGGAGCCCCGATGTCTGTGGTGCTGTAGATGCACTGCCAAAGTCCGGTGAGTAGCAGCAAGAGCTTGAGTTGCTGGCACTTTCGGTGTGGGAGCAATCGTCCGATGTTCATGATTTTTCGTTTATTTTTTTCAGTGGGCGCCCAGGTTCAGCTGGTGGTAAATGTCGAAGCCCTGTTGGTCAGGGAAAGCCCAGAGCCCCGATGTCTGTGGTGCTGTAGATGCGCTGGGAATGGGAGGTGAGTAGCAGCAAGAGCTTGACTGTCTGGCACGTTGGGTGTGGGAGCAATCGTCGGACGTTTGTGATTTTTTCGGGGTTTTTATTCACTGGGCGCCCAGGTTCAGCTGGTGGTAAATGTCGAAGCCCGGTTGGGTAGGGAAAGCCCAGAGCCCCGATGTCTGTGGTGCTGTAGATGCGCTGCCAATGGCTGGTGAGGAACAGCAAGAGCTTGAGTTGCTGGCACTTTCGGTGTGGGAGGAATCGTCCGATGTTCGTGATTTTTCGGGGTTTTATTTCAGTGGGAGCCCTGGTGCAGCGGGTGGTAAACGTCGAAGCCCTGTTGGTCAGGGAAAGCCCGGAGCCCCGATATCTGTGGTGCTGTAGATGCGCTGGGAATGGCCGGTGAGGAGCAGCTAGAGCTTGACTGTCTGGCACTTTCGGTGTGGGAGTAATCGTCCGATGTTCGTGATTTTTCGTTTATTTTTTTCAGTGGGCGGCCACGTGCAGCTGGTGGTAATCGTCGAAGCCCTGTTGGTCAGGGAAAGCCCGGAGCCCTGATATCTGTGGTGCTGTAGATGCGCTGCCAATGGCCGGGGAGGAGCAGCAAGAGCTTGACAGGCTGGCACTTTCGGTGTGCGAGGAATCGTCGGACGTTTCTGATTTTTCGGGGTTTTTTTTTAGTGGGAGCCCAGGTTTAGCTAGTTGTAAACGTCGAAGCCCTGTTGGTCAGGGAAAGCCCGGAGCCCCGATGTCTGTGGTGCTGTAGGTGCGCTGGGAATGGCCGGTGAGGAGCAGCAAGAGCTTGACTGTCTGGCACTTTTGGTGTGGGAGCAATCGTCCGACGTTCGTGATTTTTCGGGGTTTTATTTCAGTGGGAGCCCAGGTTCAGCGAGTGGTAAACGTCGAAGCCCTGTTCGTCAGGGAAAGCCCGGAGCCCCGATGTCTGTGGTGCTGTAGATGCACTGCCACTGTCCGGTGAGGAACAGCAAGAGCTTGACTGGCTGGCACTTTCGGTGTGGGAGCAATCGTCCGACGTTCGTGATTTTTCGGGGTTTGATTTCAGTGGGAGCCCAGGTGCAGCTGTTGGTAAATGTCGAAGCCCTGTTGGTCAGGGAAAGCTCGGAGCCCCGATGTCTGTGGTGTTGTAGATGCACTGGGAATGGAAGGTGAGGAGCACCTACAGCTTGACGGGCTGGCAATTTCGGTGTGGGAGCAATCGTCCGACGTTCGTGATTTTTCGTTTATTTTTTTCAGTGGGCGCCCAGGTGCAGCGGGTGGTAAACGTCGAAGCCCTGTTGGTTAGGGAAAGCGCAGAACCCCAATGTCTGTGGTGCTGTAGATGCACTGCCAAAGTCCGGTGAGTAGCAGCAAGAGCTTGAGTTCCTGGCACTTTCGTTGTTGGAGCAATCGTCCGACGTTCGTGATTTTTCGGGGTTTTATTTCAGTGGGCGCCCAGGTGCAGCTGGTGGTAAATGTCGAAGCCCTGTTGGTCAGGGAAAGCCCGGAGCCCCGATGTCTGTGGTGCTGTAGATGCGCTGGCAATGGCCGGTGAGGAGCAGCAAGAGCTTGACTGGCTGGCACTTTGGGTGTGGGAGCAATCGTCGGACGTTCGTAATTTTTCGGGGTTTTATTTCAGTGGGCGCCCAGGTTCAGCTGGTGGTAAACTTCTAAGCCTTGTTGGTCAGGGAAAGCCCGGAGCCCCGATGTCTGTGGTGCTGTAGATGGGCTGGGAGTGGCCGGTGAGGAGCAGCAAGAGCTTGACTGGCTGGCACTTTTGCTGTGGGAGCAATCGTCCGATGTTCGTGATTTTTCTTTTATTTTTCTCAGCGGGTGCCCAGGTTCAGCTGGTGGTAAACGTCGAAGCCCTGTTGGTCAAAGAAAGCGTAGAACCCTGATGTCTGTGGTGCTGTAGATGCACTGCCAAAGTCTGGTGAGTAGCAGCAAGAGCTTGAGTTGCTGGCACTTTCGGTGTGGGAGGAATCGTCCGACGTTTGTTATTTTTCGGGGTTCTATTTCAGTGGGCGCCCAGGTTCAGCTGGTGGTAAACGTCGAAGCCCTGTTTGTCACGGAAAGCTCGGAGCACCGATATCTGTGGTGCTGTAGATGCGCTGGGAATGGCCGGTGAGGAGCAGCAAGAGCTTGAGTTGCTGGCACTTTTGGTGTGGGAGCAATCGTCCGACGTTCGTGATTTTTCGGGGTTTTATTTCAGTGGGCGCCCAGGTGCAGCTGGTGGTAAATGTCGAAGCCCTGTTGGTCAGGGAAAGCCCGGAGCCCCGATGTCTGTGGTGCTGTAGATGCGCTGGCAATGGCCGGTGAGGAGCAGCAAGAGCTTGACTGGCTGGCACTTTGGGTGTGGGAGCAATCGTCGGACGTTCGTAATTTTTCGGGGTTTTATTTCAGTGGGCGCCCAGGTTCAGCTGGTGGTAAACTTCTAAGCCTTGTTGGTCAGGGAAAGCCCGGAGCCCCGATGTCTGTGGTGCTGTAGATGGGCTGGGAGTGGCCGGTGAGGAGCAGCAAGAGCTTGACTGGCTGGCACTTTTGCTGTGGGAGCAATCGTCCGATGTTCGTGATTTTTCTTTTATTTTTCTCAGCGGGTGCCCAGGTTCAGCTGGTGGTAAACGTCGAAGCCCTGTTGGTCAAAGAAAGCGTAGAACCCTGATGTCTGTGGTGCTGTAGATGCACTGCCAAAGTCTGGTGAGTAGCAGCAAGAGCTTGAGTTGCTGGCACTTTCGGTGTGGGAGGAATCGTCCGACGTTTGTTATTTTTCGGGGTTCTATTTCAGTGGGCGCCCAGGTTCAGCTGGTGGTAAACGTCGAAGCCCTGTTTGTCACGGAAAGCTCGGAGCACCGATATCTGTGGTGCTGTAGATGCGCTGGGAATGGCCGGTGAGGAGCAGCAAGAGCTTGAGTTGCTGGCACTTTTGGTGTGGGAGCAATCGTCCGACGTTCGTGATTTTTCGGGGTTTTATTTCAGTGGGCGCCCAGGTGCAGCTGGTGGTAAACTTCTAAGCCCTGTTGGTCAGGGAAAGCCCGGAGCCCCGATGTCTGTGGTGCTGTAGATGCGCTGGCAACGGCCGCTGAGAAGCAGCAAGAGCTTGACTGGCTGGCACTTTTGGTGTGGGAGCAATCGTCTGATGTTCGTGATTTTTCGTTTATTTTTTTCAGTGGGCGCCCAGGTGCAGCTGATGGTAAATGTCGAAGCCCTGTTGGTCAGGGAAAGCCCGTAGCCCCGATGTCTGTGGTTCTGTAGATGTGCTGGGAATGCCCGGGGAGGAGCAACAAGAGCTTGACTGGCTGGCACTTTCGGTGTGGGAGCAATCGTCTGATGTTCGTGATATTTCGTTTATTTTTTTCAGTGGGCGCCCAGGTGCAGCTGGTGGTAATCGTCGAAGCCCTGTTCGTCAGGGAAAGCCCGGAGCCCCGATGTCTGTGGTGCTGTAGATGCGCTGGGAATGGCTGGTGAGGAGCAGCAAGAGCTTCACAGGCTGACACTTTCGGTGTGGGAGCAATCGTCCGACGTTCGTGATTTTTCGGGATTTTTTTTCAGTGGGCGCCCAGGTGCAGCTGGTGGTAAACGTCAAAGCCCTGTTGGTCAGGGAAAGCCCGGAGCCCCGATGTCTGTGGTGCTGTAGATGCGCTGGGAATGGGTGGTGAGGAGCAGCAAGAGCTTGAGTTGCTGGCACTTTCGGTGTGGGTGCAATCGTCCGATGTTCGTGATTTTTCGTTTATTTTTTTCAGTGGGCGCCCCGGTGCAGCTGGTGGTAAACGTCGAAGCCCTGTTGGTCAGGGAAAGCGCAGAACCCCGATGTCTGTGGTGCTGTAGATGCACTGCCAATGGCCGGTGAGTAGCAGCAAGAGCTTGAGTTGCTGGCACTTTCGGTGTGGGAGCAATCGTCCGATGTTCATGATTTTTCGTTTATTTTTTTCAGTGGGCGCCCAGGTTCAGCTGGTGGTAAATGTCGAAGCCCTGTTGGTCAGGGAAAGCCCAGAGCCCCGATGTCTGTGGTGCTGTAGATGCGCTGGGAATGGGAGGTGAGTAGCAGCAAGAGCTTGAATGGCTGGAACGTTGGGTGTGGGAGCAATCGTCGGACGTTTGTCATTTTTTCAGGGTTTTTATTCACTGGGCGCCCAGGTTCAGCTGGTGGTAAACGTCGAAGCCCTGTTGGGTAGGGAAAGCCCAGAGCCCCGATGTCTGTGGTGCTGTAGATGCGCTGCCAATGGCTGGTGAGGAACAGCAAGAGCTTGAGTTGCTGGCACTTTCGGTGTGGGAGGAATCGTCCGATGTTCGTGATTTTTCGGGGTTTTATTTCAGTGGGAGCCCTGGTGCAGCGGGTGGTAAACGTCGAAGCCCTGTTGGTCAGGGAAAGCCCGGAGCCCCGATATCTGTGGTGCTGTAGATGCGCTGGGAATGGCCGGTGAGGAGCAGATAGAGCTTGACTGTCTGGCACTTTCGGTGTGGGAGTAATCGTCCGATGTTCGTGATTTTTCGTTTATTTTTTTCAGTGGGCGGCCACGTGCAGCTGGTGGTAATCATCGAAGCCCTGTTGGTCAGGGAAAGCCCGGAGCCCTGATATCTGTGGTGCTGTAGATGCGCTGCCAATGGCCGGGGAGGAGCAGCAAGAGCTTGACAGGCTGGCACTTTCGGTGTGCGAGGAATCGTCGAACGTTTCTGATTTTTCGGGATTTTTTTTTAGTGGGAGCCCAGGTTTAGCTAGTTGTAAACGTCGAAGCCCTGTTGGTCAGGGAAAGCCCGGAGCCCTGATGTCTGTGGTGCTGTAGGTGCGTTGGGAATGGCCGGTGAGGAGCAGCAAGAGCTTGACTGGCTGGCACTTTTGGTGTGGGAGCAATCGTCCGACGTTTGTGATTTTTCGGGGTTCTTTTCAGTGGGAGCCCAGGTTCAGCGAGTGGTAAACGTCGAAGCCCTGTTCGTCAGGGAAAGCCCGGAGCCCCGATGTCTGTGGTGCTGTAGATGCACTGCTACTGTCCGGTGAGGAACAGCAAGAGCTTGACTGGCTGGCACTTTCGGTGTGCGAGCAATCGTCCGACGTTCGTGATTTTTCGGGGTTTTATTTCAGTGGGAGCCCAGGTGCAGCTGGTGGTAAATGTCGAAGCCCTGTTGGTCAGGGAAAGCTCGGAGCCCCGATGTCTGTGGTGTTGTAGATGCGCTGGGAATGGCTGGTGAGGAGCACCTACACCTTGACGGGCTGGCACTTTCGGTGTGGGAGCAATCGTCCGACGTTTTTGATTTTTCGTTTATTTTTTTCAGTGGGCGCCCAGGTGCAGCGGGTGGTAAACGTCGAAGCCCTGTTGGTCAGGGAAAGCCCGGAGCCCCGATGTCTGTGGTGCTGTAGATGCGCTGCCAATGGCCGGGGAGGAGCAGCAAGAGCTTGAGTTTCTGGCACTTTCGGTGTGGGAGGAATCGTCCGACGTTCGTGATTTTTCGGGGTTCTTTTCAGTGGGCGCCCAGGTTCAACTCGTGGTAAACGTCAAAGCCCTGTTGGTCAGGGAAAGCCCGGAGCCGCGATGTCTGTGGTGTTGTAGATGCGCTGCCAATGGCCGGTGAGGAACAGCAAGAGCTTGACTGGCTGGCACTTTCGGTGTGGGAGCAATCGTCCGACGTTTGTTATATTTCGGGGTTTTATTTCAGAGGTCGCCCAGGTGCAGCTGGTGGTAATCGTCGAAGCCCTGTTGGTCAGGGAAAGCGCAGAACCCCGATGTCTGTGGTGCTGTAGATGCGCTGGGAATGGCCGGTGAGGAGCAGCAAGAGCTTGAGTTGCTGGCACTTTCGGTGTGGGAGCAGTCGTCCGATGTTCGTGATTTTTCGTTTATTTTTTTCAGTGGGCGCCCAGGTGCAGCTGGTGGTAAACGTCGAAGCCCTGTTGTTCAGGGAAAGCGCAGAACCCCGATGTCTGTGGTGCTGTAGATGAACTGCCAAAGTCCGGTGAGTAGCAGCAAGAGCTTGAGTTGCTGGCACTTTCGGTGTGGGAGGAATCGTCCGACGTTCGTGATTTTTCGGGGTTTTTTTCAGTGGGCTCCCAGGTGCAGCTGGGTGTAAACGTCGAAGCCCTTTTTGTCAGGGAAAGCCCGGAGCCCCGATATCTGTGGTGCTGTAGATGCACTGGGAATGTGCGGTGAGGAGCAGCAAGAGCTTGACAGGCTGGCATTTAAGGTGTGGCAGGAATCGTCCGACATTTGTGATTTTTGGGGTTTTTTTTTCAGGGGGCGCACAGGTTCACCTGGTGTTAAAAGTCGAAGCCCTGTTGGTCAGGGAAAGCCCAGAGCCCCGATGTCTGTCGTGCTGTAGATGCGCTGCCATTGGCCGGTGAGGAGCAGCAAGAGCTTGAGTTGCTGGCACTTTCGGTGTGGGATCAATCGTCCGACGTTTTTGATTTTTCAGGGGTTTTTTTCAGTGGGCAATCAGGTGCAGCTGGTGGTAAACGTCGAAGCCCTGTTGGTCAGGGAAAGCCCGGAGCCCCGATGTCTGTGGTGCTGTAGATGCACTGCCAAAGTCCGGTGAGTAGCAGCAAGAGCTTGAGTTGCTGGCACTTTCGGTGTGGGAGGAATCGTCCGACGTTTGTTATTTTTCGGGGTTTTATTTCAGTGGGCGCCCAGGTTCAGCTGGTGGTAAACGTCGAAGCCCTGTTGGTCAGGGAAAGCTTGGAGCCCCGATATCTGTGGTGCTGTAGATGCGCTGCCAATGGCCGGGGAGGAGCAGCAAGGGCTTGAGTTGCTGGCACTTTTGGTGTTGGAGCAATCGTTCGACGTTCGTGATTTTTCGGGGTTTTATTTCAGTGGGCGCCCAGGTGCAGCTGGTGTTAAACTTCGAAGCCCTGTTGGTCAGGGAAAGCCCGGAGCCCCGATATCTGTGGTGCTGTAGATGCGCTGGGAACGGCCGGTGCGGAGCAGCAAGAGCTTGACTGGCTGGCTCTTTCGGTGTGGGAGCAATCGTCCGACGTTCGTGATTTTTCGGGATTTTTTTTCAGTGGGCGCCCAGGTGCAGCTGGTGGTAAACGTCGAAGCCCTGTTGGTCAGGGAAAGCTCGGAGCCCCGATGTCTGTGGTGCTGTAGATGCGCTGGGAATGGCCGGTGAGGAGCAGCAAGAGCTTGAGTTGCTGGCATTTTCGGTGTCGGAGCAATCGTCCGACGTTCGTGATTTTTCGTTTATTTTTTTCAGTGGGCGCCCAGGTGCAGCGGGTGGTAAACGTCGAAGCCCTGTTGGTCAGGGAAAGCGCAGAACCCCAATGTCTGTGGTGCTGTAGATTCGCTGCCAAAGTCCGGTGAGTAGCAGCAAGAGCTTGAGTTGCTGGCACTTTTGGTGTGGGAGGAATCGTTCGACGTTCGTGATTTTTCGGGGTTTTATTTCAGTGGGCGCCCAGGTGCAGCTGGTGGTAAACTTCGAAGCCCTGTTGGTCAGGGAAAGCTCGGAGCCCCGATGTCTGTGGTGCTGTAGATGCGCCTCCAATGGCTGGTGAGGAGCAGCAAGAGCTTGACTGTCTGGCACGTTGGGTGTGGGAGCAATCGTCGGACGTTTGTGATTTTTGGGGATTTTTATTCACTGGGCGCCCAGGTGCAGCTGGTGGTAAACGTCGAAGCCCTGTTGGTCAGGGAAAGCCCGGAGCCCCGATGTCTGTGGTGCTGTAGATGCGCTGGCAATGGCCGGTGAGGAGCAGCAAGAGCTTGAGTTCCTGGCACTTTTGGTGTGGGAGCAATCGTCCGACGTTCGTGATTTTTCAGGGTTTTACTTTCAGTGGGCGCCCAGGTTCAGCTGGTGGTAAACGTCGAAGCTGTGTTGGTCAGGGAAAGCCCGTAGCCCCGATGTCTGCAGTGCTGTAGATGCGCGGCCAATGGCCGGGGAGGAGCAGCAAGAGGCTGACGTGCTGGCACTTTCGATGTGGGTGCAATCGTCCGACGTTCGTGATTTTTGGGGGTTATTTTCAGTGGGCGCCCAGGTTCAGCTGGTGGTAAACGTCGAAGCCCTGTTGGTCAGGGAAAGCCCAGAGCCCCGATGTCTGTGGTGCTGTAGATGCACTGGGAATGGGAGGGGAGTAGCAGCATGAGCTTGACTGGCTGGCACTTTCGGTGTGGCAGCAATCGTCCGACGTTCGTGATTTTTCGGGGTTTTATTTCAGTGGGCGCCCAGGTGCAGCTGGTTGTAAACGTCGAAGCCCTGTTGGTCAGGGAAAGCCCGGAGCCCCGATGTCTGTGGCGCTGTAGATGCGCCTCCAATGGCCGGGGAGGAGTAGCAAGAGCTTGACTGGCGGGCACTTTTGGTGTGGGAGCAATCGTCCGATGTTCGTGATTTTTCGGGGGTTCTTTTCAGTGGGAGCCCAGGTGCAGCGGGTGGTAAACGTCGAAGCACTGTTCGTCAGGGAAAGTCCAGAGCCCTGATGTCTGTGGTGCTGTAGATGCGCTGGGAATGGCCGGTGAGGCGCAGCAAGAGCTTGACTGGCTGGCACTTTCGGTGTGGGAGCAATTGTCCGACGTTTTTGATTTTTTAGGGTTTTTTTTTCAGTGGGTAACCAGGTGCAGCTGGTGGTAAATGTCGAAGCTCTGTTGGTCAGGGAAAGCCCGGAGCCCCGATGTCTGTGGTGCTGTAGATGCGCTGGGAATGCCCGGTGAGGAGCAGCTAGAGGTTGACTGTCTGGCACTTTCGGTGTGGGAGCAATTGTCCGCCGTTCGTGATTTTTCGGGGTTTTATTTCAGTGGGCGCCCAGGTGCAGCTGGTGGTAAACTTCGAAGCCCTGTTGGTCAGGGAAAGCCCGGAGCCCCGATGTCTGTGGCGCTGTAGATGCGCTGGGAATTGCTGGTTAGAAGCAGCATGAGCTTGACTGGCTGGCACTTTCGGTGTGGGAGCAATCGTCTGATGTTCGTGATATTTTGTTTATTTTTTCCAGTGGGCGCCCAGGTGCAGCTGGTGGTAAACGTCGAAGCCCTGTTGGTCAGGGAAAGCCCGGAGCTGTGATGTCTGTGGTGCTGTAGATGCACTGCCAAAGTCCGGTGAGGAACAGCAAGAGCTTGAGTTGCTGGCACTTTTTGTGTGGGAGGAATCGTCCGACGTTTGTGATTTTTCGGGGTTTTATTTCAGGGGGCGCCCAGGTGCAGCTGGTGGTAAACGTCGAAGCCCTGTTGGTCAGGGAAAGCCCGGAGCCCCGATATCTGCGGTGCTGTAGATGCGCTGCCAGTGGCCGGGGAGGAGCAGCAAGAGCTTGACTGGCTGGAACGTTGGGTGTGGGAGCAATCGTCCGATGTTCGTGATTTTTCGGGGTTCTTTTCAGTGGGAGCCCAGGTACAGCGAGTGGTAAACGTCGAAGTCCTGTTCGTCAGGGAAAGCTCGGAGCCCCGATGTCTGCGGTGTTGTAGATGCGCTGCCAGTGGCCGGGGAGGAGCAGCAAGAGCTTGACTGGCTGGAACTTTCGGTGTGGGAGCAATCGTCCGATGTTCGTGATTTTTCGGGGTTCTTTTCAGTGGGAGCCCAGGTTCAGCGAGTGGTAAACGTCGAAGCCCTGTTGGTCAGGGAAAGCCCGGAGCCCCAATGTCTGCGGTGTTGTAGATGCGCTGGGAATGGCCGGTGAGGAGCAGCAAGAGGTTGACAGGCTGGCATTTAAGGTGTGGCAGGAATCGTCCGACGTTTGTGATTTTTGGGGTTTTTTTTTCAGGGGGCACCCAGGTGCAGCTGGTGGTAAATGTCGAAGCCCGGTTCGTCAGGGAAAGCCCGGAGCCCCGATGTCTGTGGTGCTGTAGATGCGCTGCCAGTGGCCGGTGAGGAGCAGCAAGAGCTTGAGTTGCTGGCACTTTCGGTGTGGGAGCAATCGTCCGATGTTCGTGATTTTTCGGGGTTCTTTTCAGTGGGCGCCCAGGTGCAGCTGATGGTAAACGTCGAAGCCCTGTTGGTCCGGGAAAGCCCAGAGCCCCGATGTCTGTGGTGCTGTAGATGCGCTGGGAATGGCCGGTGAGGAGCAGCAAGAGCTTCTGTTGCTGGCACTTTTGGTGTGGGAGCAATCGTCCGATGTTCGTGATTTTTCAGGGTTTTTTTTTCAGTGGGCGCCCAGGTGCAGCTGGTGGTAAACGTCGAAGCCCTGTTGGTCAGGGAAAGCCCGGAGCCCCGATGTCTGTGGTGCTGTAGATGCGCTGCCAATGGCCGGTGTGGAGCAGCAAGAGCTTGTGTTGCTGGCACTTTCGGTGTGGGAGCAATCGTCCGATGTTCATGATTTTTCGTTTTTTTTTTAGTGAGCGCCCAGCTGCAGCGGGTGCTAAACGTCGAAGCCCTGTTGGTCATGGAAAGCCCGGAGCCCCGATGTCTGTGGTGCTGTAGATGCGCTGCCAGTGGCCGGTGAGGAGCAGCAAGAGCTTGTGTTGCTGGCACTTTTGGTGTGGGATCAATCGTCCGACGTTTTTGATTTTTCAGGGTTTTTTTTCAGTGGGTAACCAGGTGCAGCTGGTGGTAAATGTCGAAGCCCTGTTGGTCAGGGAAAGCCCGGAGCCGCGATCTCTGTGGTGCTGTAGATGCGCTGCCAATGGCCAGTGAGGAACAGCAAGAGCTTGACTGGCTGGCACTTTCGCTGTGGGAGCAATCGTGCGATGTTCGTGATTTTTCGTTTATTTTCTTCAGTGGGCGCCCAGGTTCAGCTGGTGGTAAACGTCGAAGCCCTGTTGGTCAGGGAAAGCCCGGAGCCCCGATGTCTGTGGTGCTGTAGATGCGCTGCCAATGGCCGGGGAGGAGCAGCAAGAGCTTGAGTTGCTGGCACTTTCGGTGTGGGAGGAATCGTCCGACGTTTTTTATTTTTCGGGGTTTTATTTCAGTGGGCGCCCAGGTGCAGCTGGTGGTAAACGTCGAAGCCCTGTTGGTCAGGGAAAGCTCGGAGCCCCGATGTCTGTGGTGTTGTAGATGCGCTGGGAATGGGAGGTGAGTAGCAGGAAGAGCTTGAGTTGCTGGCACTTGCAGTGTGGGAGCAATCGTTTGACGTTTTTGATTTTTCAGGGTTTTATTTCAGTGGGTAACCAGGTGCAGCTGGTGGTAAATGTCGAAGCCCTGTTGTTCAGGGAAAGCTCGGAGCCCCGATGTCTGTGGTGCTGTAGATGCGCTGCCAATGGCCGGTGAGGAGCAGCAAGAGCTTGACTGGCTGGCACTTTCGGTGTGGGAGCAATCGTCCGATGTTCATGATTTTTCGGGGTTTTATTTCAGTGGGCGCCCAGGTGCAGCTGGTGGTAAACGTCGAAGCCCTGTTGGTCAGGGAAAGCGCAGAACCCCGATGTCTGTGGTGCTGTAGATGCACTGCCAAAGTCCGGTGAGGAGCAGCAAGAGCTTGAGTTGCTGGCACTTTCGCTGTGGGAGCAATCGTCCGACGTTCGTGATTTTTCGGGGTTTTATTTCAGTGGGCGCCCAGGTGCAGCTGGTGGTAAACGTCGAAGCCCTGTTTGTCAGGGAAAGCCCGGAGCCCCGATGTCTGTGGTGCTGTAGATGCGCTGGGAATGGCTGGTGAGGAGCAGCAAGAGCTTGACAGGCTGGCACTTTCGGTGTGGGAGCAATCGTCCGATGTTCGTGATTTTTCGTGGATTTTTTTTCAGAGGTCGCCCAGGTTCAGCTGGTGGTAAACGTCGAAGCCCTGTTGGTCAGGGAAAGCCCGGAGCCCCGATGTCTTTGGTGCTGTAGATGCGCTGCCAATGGCCGCTTAGGAGCAGCAAGAGCTTGACTGGGTGGCACTTTCGGTGTGGGAGCAATCGTCCGACTTTCGTGATTTTTCCGGGTTTTGCTTCCAGTGCGCGCCCATTTGCAGCTGGTGGTAAACATCGAAGCCCTGTTGGTCAGGGAAAGCCCAGAGCCCCGATGTCTGTGGTGCTGTAGATGCGCTGCCAATGGCCGGGGACAAGCAGCAAGAGCTTGACAGGCTGGCACTTTCGGTGTGGGAGGAATCGTCGGACGTTTGTGATTTTTGGGTTTTTTTTTTCAGGGGGCACCCAGGTGCAGCTGGTGGTAAATGTCGAAGCCCTGTTGGTCAGGGAAGGCGCAGAACCCCAATGTCTGTGGTGCTGTAGATGCGCTGCCAATGGCTGGTGAGGAGCAGCAAGAGCTTGAGTTGCTGGCACTTTCGGTGTGGGAGCAATCGTCCGATGTTCATGATTTTTCGGGTTTTTTTTCAGTGGGCGCCCAGCTGCAGCTGGTGGTAAATGTCGAAGCCCTGTTGGTCAGGGAAAGCCCGGAGCCCCGATGTCTGTGGTGTTGTAGATGCGCTGCCACTGTCCGGTGAGGAGCAGCAAGAGCTTGACTGGCTGGCACTTTGGGTGCGGGAGCAATCGTCGGACGTTCGTGATTTTTCGGGGTTTTATTTCAGTGGGCGCCCAGGTTCAGCTGGTGGTAAACTTCTAAGCCTTGTTGGTCAGGGAAAGCCCGGAGCCCCGATGTCTGTGGTGCTGTAGATGGGCTGGGAGTGGCCGGTGAGGAGCAGGAAGAGCTTGACTGGCTGGCACTTTTGCTGTGGGAGCAATCGTCCGATGTTCGTGATTTTTCTTTTATTTTTCTCAGCGGGTGCCCAGGTTCAGCTGGTGGTAAACGTTGAAGCCCTGTTGGTCAAAGAAAGCGCAGAACCCTGATGTCTGTGGTGCTGTAGATGCACTGCCAAAGTCTGGTGAGTAGCAGCAAGAGCTTGAGTTGCTGGCACTTTCGGTGTGGGAGGAATCGTCCGACGTTTGTTATTTTTCGGGGTTCTATTTCAGTGGGCGCCCAGGTTCAGCTGGTGGTAAACGTCGAAGCCCTGTTGGTCAGGGAAAGCTCGGAGCACCGATATCTGTGGTGCTGTAGATGCGCTGGGAATGGCCGGTGAGGAGCAGCAAGAGCTTGAGTTGCTGGCACTTTTGGTGTGGGAGCAATCGTCCGACGTTCGTGATTTTTCGGGGTTTTATTTCAGTGGGCGCCCAGGTGCAGCTGGTGGTAAACTTCTAAGCCCTGTTGGTCAGGGAAAGCCCGGAGCCCCGATGTCTGTGGTGCTGTAGATGCGCTGGCAACGGCCGGTGAGAAGCAGCAAGAGCTTGACTGGCTGGCACTTTTGGTGTGGGAGCAATCGTCTGATGTTCGTGATTTTTCGTTTATTTTTTTCAGTGGGCGCCCAGGTGCAGCTGATGGTAAATGTCGAAGCCCTGTTGGTCAGGGAAAGCCCGGAGCCCCGATGTCTGTGGTGCTGTAGATGTGCTGGGAATGCCCGGGGAGGAGCAACAAGAGCTTGACTGGCTGGCACTTCCGGTGTGGGAGCAATCGTCTGATGTTCGTGATATTTCGTTTATTTTTTTCAGTGGGCGCCCAGGTGCAGCTGGTGGTAATCGTCGAAGCCCTGTTCGTCAGGGAAAGCCCGGAGCCCCGATGTCTGTGGTGCTGTAGATGCGCTGGGAATGGCTGGTGAGGAGCAGCAAGAGCTTCACAGGCTGGCACTTTCGGTGTGGGAGCAATCGTCCGACGTTCGTGATTTTTCGGGATGTTTTTTCAGTGGGCGCCCAGGTGCAGCTGGTGGTAAACGTCAAAGCCCTGTTGGTCAGGGAAAGCCCGGAGCCCCGATGTCTGTGGTGCTGTAGATGCGCTGGGAATGGCCGGTGAGGAGCAGCAAGAGCTTGAGTTGCTGGCACTTTCGGTGTGGGAGCAATCGTCCGATGTTCATGATTTTTCGTTTATTTTTTTCAGTGGGCGCCCAGGTTCAGCTGGTGGTAAATGTCGAAGCCCTGTTGGTCAGGGAAAGCCCAGAGCCCCGATGTCTGTGGTGCTGTAGATGCGCTGGGAATGGGAGGTGAGTAGCAGCAAGAGCTTGAATGGCTGGAACGTTGGGTGTGGCAGCAATCGTCGGACGTTTGTGATTTTTTCAGGGTTTTTATTCACTGGGCGCCCAGGTTCAGCTGGTGGTAAACGTCGAAGCCCTGTTGGGTAGGGAAAGCCCAGAGCCCCGATGTCTGTGGTGCTGTAGATGCGCTGCCAATGGCTGGTGAGGAACAGCAAGAGCTTGAGTTGCTGGCACTTTCGGTGTGGGAGGAATCGTCCGATGTTCGTGATTTTTCGGGGTTTTATTTCAGTGGGAGCCCTGGTGCAGCGGGTGGTAAACGTCGAAGCCCTGTTGGTCAGGGAAAGCCCGGAGCCCCGATATCTGTGGTGCTGTAGATGCGCTGGGAATGGCCGGTGAGGAGCAGCTAGAGCTTGACTGTCTGGCACTTTCGGTGTGGGAGTAATCGTCCGATGTTCGTGAATTTTCGTTTATTTTTTTCAGTGGGCGGCCACGTGCAGCTGGTGGTAATCGTCGAAGCCCTGTTGGTCAGGGAAAGCCCGGAGCCCTGATATCTGTGGTGCTGTAGATGCACTGCCAGTGGCCGGGGAGGAGCAGCAAGAGCTTGACAGGCTGGCACTTTCGGTGTGCGAGGAATCGTCCGACGTTCGTGATTTTTCGGGGTTTTTTTCAGTGGGCTCCCAGGTGCAGCTGGGTGTAAACGTCGAAGCCCTGTTGGTCAGGGAAAGCCCGGAGCCCCGATATCTGTGGTGCTGTAGATGCGCTGGGAATGTGCGGTGAGGAGCAGCAAGAGCTTGACAGGCTGGCATTTAAGGTGTGGCAGGAATCGTCCGACATTTGTGATTTTTGGGGATTTTTTTTCAGGGGGCGCACAGGTTCACCTGGTGTTAAAAGTCGAAGCCCTGTTGGTCAGGGAAAGCCCAGAGCCCCGATGTCTGTGGTGCTGTAGATGCGCTGCCATTGGCCGGTGAGGAGCAGCAAGAGCTTGAGTTGCTGGCACTTTCGGTGTGGGATCAATCGTCCGACGCTTTTGATTTTTCAGGGTTTTTTTTCAGTGGGCAATCACGTGCAGCTGGTGGTAAACGTCGAAGCCCTGTTGGTCAGGGAAAGCCCGGAGCCCCGATGTCTGTGGTGCTGTAGATGCACTGCCAAAGTCCGGTGAGTAGCAGCAAGAGCTTGAGTTGCTGGCACTTTCGGTGTGGGAGGAATCGTCCGACGTTTGTTATTTTTCGGGGTTTTATTTCAGTGGGCGCCCAGGTTCAGCTGGTGGTAAACGTCGAAGCCCTGTTGGTCAGGGAAAGCTTGGAGCCCCGATATCTGTGGTGCTGTAGATGCGCTGCCAATGGCCGGGGAGGAGCAGCAAGGGCTTGAGTTGCTGGCACTTTTGGTGTTGGAGCAATCGTTCGACGTTCGTGATTTTTCGGGGTTTTATTTCAGTGGGCGCCCAGGTGCAGCTGGTGGTAAACTTCGAAGCCCTGTTGGTCAGGGAAAGCCCGGAGCCCCGATATCTGTGGTGCTGTAGATGCGCTGCCAATGGCCGGGGAGGAGCAGCAAGGGCTTGAGTTGCTGGCACTTTTGGTGTTGGAGCAATCGTTCGACGTTCGTGATTTTTCGGGGTTTTATTTCAGTGGGCGCCCAGGTGCAGCTGGTGGTAAACGTCGAAGCCCTGTTGGTCAGGGAAAGCTCGGAGCCCCGATGTCTGTGGTGCTGTAGATGCGCTGGGAATGGCCGGTGAGGAGCAGCAAGAGCTTGAGTTGCTGGCATTTTCGGTGTGGGAGCAATCGTCCGACGTTCGTGATTTTTCGTTTATTTTTTTCAGTGGGCGCCCAGGTGCAGCTGGTGGTAAACGTCGAAGCCCTGTTGGTCAGGGAAAGCGCAGAACCCCAATGTCTGTGGTGCTGTAGATTCGCTGCCAAAGTCCGGTGAGTAGCAGCAAGAGCTTGAGTTGCTGGCACTTTTGGTGTGGGAGGAATCGTTCGACGTTCGTGATTTTTCGGGGTTTTATTTCAGTGGGCGCCCAGGTGCAGCTGGTGGTAAACTTCGAAGCCCTGTTGGTCAGGGAAAGCTCGGAGCCCCGATGTCTGTGGTGCTGTAGATGCGCCTCCAATGGCTGGTGAGGAGCAGCAAGAGCTTGACTGTCTGGCACGTTGGGTGTGGGAGCAATCGTCGGACGTTTGTGATTTTTGGGGATTTTTATTCACTGGGCGCCCAGGTGCAGCTGGTGGTAAACGTCGAAGCCCTGTTGGTCAGGGAAAGCCCGGAGCCCCGATGTCTGTGGTGCTGTAGATGCGCTGGCAATGGCCGGTGAGGAGCAGCAAGAGCTTGAGTTCCTGGCACTTTTGGTGTGGGAGCAATCGTCGGACGTTCGTGATTTTTCGGGGTTTTATTTCAGTGGGCGCCCAGGTTCAGCTGGTGGTAAACGTCGAAGCTGTGTTGGTCAGGGAAAGCCCGTAGCCCCGATGTCTGCAGTGCTGTAGATGCGCGGCCAATGGCCGGGGAGGAGCAGCAAGAGGCTGACGTGCTGTTACTTTCGATGTGGGTGCAATCGTCCGACGTTCGTGATTTTTGGGGGTTATTTTCAGTGGGCGCCCAGGTTCAGCTGGTGGTAAACGTCGAAGCCCTGTTGGTCAGGGAAAGCCCAGAGCCCCGATGTCTGTGGTGCTGTAGATGCGCTGGGAATGGGAGGGGAGTAGCAGCATGAGCTTGACTGGCTGGCACTTTCGGTGTGGGAGCAATTGTCCGACGTTTTTGATTTTTTAGGGTTTTTTTTTCAGTGGGTAACCAGGTGCAGCTGGTGGTAAATGTCGTAGCTCTGTTGGTCAGGGAAAGCCCGGAGCCCCGATGTCTGTGGTGCTGTAGATGCGCTGGGAATGCCCGGTGAGGAGCAGCTAGAGGTTGACTGTCTGGCACTTTCGGTGTGGGAGCAATTGTCCGCCGTTCGTGATTTTTCGGGTTTTTATTTCAGTGGGCGCCCAGGTGCAGCTGGTGGTAAACTTCGAAGCCCTGTTGGTCAGGGAAAGCCCGGAGCCCCGATGTCTGTGATGCTGTAGATGCGCTGGGAATGGCTGGTGAGAAGCAGCATGAGCTTGACTGGCTGGCATTTAAGGTGTGGCAGGAATCGTCTCATGTTTGTGATATTTCGTTTATTTTTTTTAGTGGGCGCCCATGTGCAGCTGGTGGTAAACGTCGAAGCCCTGTTGGTCAGGGAAAGCCCGGAGCCCCGATGTCTGTGGTGCTGTAGATGTGCTGGGAATGGCCGGTGAGGAGCAGCAAGAGCTTGACTGGCTGGCACTTTCGTTGTGGGAGCAATCGTCCGACGTTCGTGATTTTTCGGGGTTTTATTTCAGTGGGCGCCCAGCTGCAGCGGGTGGTAAACGTCGAAGCCCTGTTGGTCAGGGAAAGCCCGGAGCCCCGATGTCTGTGGCGCTGTAGATGCGCTGGGAATTGCTGGTTAGAAGCAGCATGAGCTTGACTGGCTGGCACTTTCGGTGTGGGAGCAATCGTCTGATGTTCGTGATATTTTGTTTATTTTTTCCAGTGGGCGCCCAGGTGCAGCTGGTGGTAAACGTCGAAGCCCTGTTGGTCAGGGAAAGCCCGGAGCTGTGATGTCTGTGGTGCTGTAGATGCACTGCCAAAGTCCGGTGAGGAACAGCAAGAGCTTGAGTTGCTGGCACTTTTTGTGTGGGAGGAATCGTCCGACGTTTGTGATTTTTCGGGGTTTTATTTCAGGGTGCGCCCAGGTGCAGCTGGTGGTAAACGTCGAAGCCCTGTTGGTCAGGGAAAGCCCGGAGCCCCGATATCTGCGGTGCTGTAGATGCGCTGCCAATGGCCGGGGAGGAGCAGCAAGAGCTTGACTGGCTGGAACGTTGGGTGTGGGAGCAATCGTCCGATGTTCGTGATTTTTCGGGGTTCTTTTCAGTGGGAGCCCAGGTACAGTGAGTGGTAAACGTCGAAGCCCTGTTCGTCAGGGAAAGCTCGGAGCCCCGATGTCTGCGGTGTTGTAGATGCGCTGCCAGTGGCCGGGGAGGAGCAGCAAGAGCTTGACTGGCTGGAACTTTCGGTGTGGGAGCAATCGTCCGATGTTAGTGATTTTTCGGGGTTCTTTTCAGTGGGAGCCCAGGTTCAGCGAGTGGTAAACGTCGAAGCCCTGTTGGTCAGGGAAAGCCCGGAGCCCCGATGTCTGTGGTGCTGTAGATGCACTGCCAAAGTCCGGTGAGGAGCAGCAAGAGCTTGAGTTGCTGGCACTTTCGGAGTGGGAGCAATCGTCCGATGTTCATGATTTTTCGTTTATTTTTTTCAGTGGGCGCCCAGGTTCAGCTGGTGGTAAATGTCGAAGCCCTGTTGGTCAGGGAAAGCCCAGAGCCCCGATGTCTGTGGTGCTGTAGATGCGCTGGGAATGGGAGGTGAGTAGCAGCAAGAGCTTGAATGGCTGGAACGTTGGGTGTGGCAGCAATCGTCGGACGTTTGTGATTTTTTCAGGGTTTTTATTCACTGGGCGCCCAGGTTCACCTGGTGGTAAACGTCGAAGCCCTGTTGGGTAGGGAAAGCCCAGAGCCCCGATGTCTGTGGTGCTGTAGATGCGCTGCCAATGGCTGGTAAGGAACAGGAAGAGCTTGAGTTGCTGGCACTTTCGGTGTGGGAGGAATCGTCCGATGTTCGTGATTTTTCGGGGTTTTATTTCAGTGGGAGCCCTGGTGCAGCGGGTGGTAAACGTCGAAGCCCTGTTGGTCAGGGAAAGCCCGGAGCCCCGATATCTGTGGTGCTGTAGATGCGCTGGGAATGGCCGGTGAGGAGCAGCTAGAGCTTGACTGTCTGGCACTTTCGGTGTGGGAGTAATCGTCCGATGTTCGTGAATTTTCGTTTATTTTTTTCAGTGGGCGGCCACGTGCAGCTGGTGGTAATCGTCGAAGCCCTGTTGGTCAGGGAAAGCCCGGAGCCCTGATATCTGTGGTGCTGTAGATGCGCTGCCAATGGCCGGGGAGGAGCAGCAAGAGCTTGACAGGCTGGCACTTTCGGTGTGCGAGGAATCGTCGAACGTTTCTGATTTTTCGGGATTTTTTTTTAGTGGGAGCCCAGGTTTAGCTAGTTGTAAACGTCGAAGCCCTGTTGGTCAGGGAAAGCCCGGAGCCCTGATGTCTGTGGTGCTGTAGGTGCGCTGGGAATGGCCGGTGAGGAGCAGCAAGAGCTTGACTGGCTGGCACTTTCGGTGTGCGAGCAATCGTCCGACGTTCGTGATTTTTCGGGGTTTTATTTCAGTGGGAGCCCAGGTGCAGCTGGTGGTAATCGTCGATTCCCTGTTGGTCAGGGAAAGCGCAGAACCCCGATGTCTGTGGTGCTGTAGATGCGCTGGGAATGGCCGGTGAGGAGCAGCAAGAGCTTGACAGGCTGGCACTTTTGGTGTGGGAGCAATCGTCCGATGTTCGTGATTTTTCGTTTATTTTTTTCAGTGGGCGCCCAGGTGCAGCTGGTGGTAAACGTCGAAGCCCTGTTGTTCAGGGAAAGCGCAGAACCCCGATGTCTGTGGTGCTGTAGATGAACTGCCAATGGCCGCTTAGGAGCAGCAAGAGCTTGAGTTGCTGGCACTTTCGGTGTGGGAGGAATCGTCCGACGTTCGTGATTTTTCGGGGTTTTTTTCAGTGGGCTCCCAGGTGCAGCTGGGTGTAAACGTCGAAGCCCTGTTGGTCAGGGAAAGCCCGGAGCCCCGATATCTGTGGTGCTGTAGATGCGCTGGGAATGTGCGGTGAGGAGCAGCAAGAGCTTGACAGGCTGGCACTTTCGGTGTGGGAGCAATCGTCCGATGTTCGTGATTTTTCGTTTGTTTTTTTCAGTGGGCGCCCAGGTTCAGCTGGTGGTAAACGTCGAAGCCCTGTTGGTCAGGGAAAGCTCGGAGCACCGATATCTGTGGTGCTGTAGATGCGCTGGGAATGGCCGGTGAGGAGCAGCAAGAGCTTGAGTTGCTGGCACTTTTGGTGTGGGAGCAATCGTCCGACGTTCGTGATTTTTCGGGGTTTTATTTCAGTGGGCGCCCAGGTGCAGCTGGTGGTAAACTTCTAAGCCCTGTTGGTCAGGGAAAGCCCGGAGCCCCGATGTCTGTGGTGCTGTAGATGCGCTGGCAACGGCCGGTGAGAAGCAGCAAGAGCTTGACTGGCTGGCACTTTTGGTGTGGGAGCAATCGTCTGATGTTCGTGATTTTTCGTTTATTTTTTTCAGTGGGCGCCCAGGTGCAGCTGATGGTAAATGTCGAAGCCCTGTTGGTCAGGGAAAGCCCGGAGCCCCGATGTCTGTGGTGCTGTAGATGTGCTGGGAATGCCCGGGGAGGAGCAACAAGAGCTTGACTGGCTGGCACTTCCGGTGTGGGAGCAATCGTCTGATGTTCGTGATATTTCGTTTATTTTTTTCAGTGGGCGCCCAGGTGCAGCTGGTGGTAATCGTCGAAGCCCTGTTCGTCAGGGAAAGCCCGGAGCCCCGATGTCTGTGGTGCTGTAGATGCGCTGGGAATGGCTGGTGAGGAGCAGCAAGAGCTTCACAGGCTGGCACTTTCGGTGTGGGAGCAATCGTCCGACGTTCGTGATTTTTCGGGATGTTTTTTCAGTGGGCGCCCAGGTGCAGCTGGTGGTAAACGTCAAAGCCCTGTTGGTCAGGGAAAGCCCGGAGCCCCGATGTCTGTGGTGCTGTAGATGCGCTGGGAATGGCCGGTGAGGAGCAGCAAGAGCTTGAGTTGCTGGCACTTTCGGTGTGGGAGCAATCGTCCGATGTTCGTGATTTTTCGTTTATTTTTTTCAGTGGGCGCCCCGGTGCAGCTGGTGGTAAACGTCGAAGCCCTGTTGGTCAGGGAAAGCGCAGAACCCTGATGTCTGTGGTGCTGTAGATGCACTGCCAAAGTCCGGTGAGTAGCAGCAAGAGCTTGAGTTGCTGGCACTTTCGGTGTGGGAGCAATCGTCCGATGTTCATGATTTTTCGTTTATTTTTTTCAGTGGGCGCCCAGGTTCAGCTGGTGGTAAATGTCGAAGCCCTGTTGGTCAGGGAAAGCCCAGAGCCCCGATGTCTGTGGTGCTGTAGATGCGCTGGGAATGGGAGGTGAGTAGCAGCAAGAGCTTGAATGGCTGGAACGTTGGGTGTGGCAGCAATCGTCGGACGTTTGTGATTTTTTCAGGGTTTTTATTCACTGGGCGCCCAGGTTCAGCTGGTGGTAAACGTCGAAGCCCTGTTGGGTAGGGAAAGCCCAGAGCCCCGATGTCTGTGGTGCTGTAGATGCGCTGCCAATGGCTGGTGAGGAACAGCAAGAGCTTGAGTTGCTGGCACTTTCGGTGTGGGAGGAATCGTCCGATGTTCGTGATTTTTCGGGGTTTTATTTCAGTGGGAGCCCTGGTGCAGCGGGTGGTAAACGTCGAAGCCCTGTTGGTCAGGGAAAGCCCGGAGCCCCGATATCTGTGGTGCTGTAGATGCGCTGGGAATGGCCGGTGAGGAGCAGCTAGAGCTTGACTGTCTGGCACTTTCGGTGTGGGAGTAATCGTCCGATGTTCGTGAATTTTCGTTTATTTTTTTCAGTGGGCGGCCACGTGCACCTGGTGGTAATCGTCGAAGCCCTGTTGGTCAGGGAAAGCCCGGAGCCCTGATATCTGTGGTGCTGTAGATGCACTGCCAGTGGCCGGGGAGGAGCAGCAAGAGCTTGACAGGCTGGCACTTTCGGTGTGCGAGGAATCGTCCGACGTTCGTGATTTTTCGGGGTTTTTTTCAGTGGGCTCCCAGGTGCAGCTGGGTGTAAACGTCGAAGCCCTGTTGGTCAGGGAAAGCCCGGAGCCCCGATATCTGTGGTGCTGTAGATGCGCTGGGAATGTGCGGTGAGGAGCAGCAAGAGCTTGACAGGCTGGCATTTAAGGTGTGGCAGGAATCGTCCGACATTTGTGATTTTTGGGGTTTTTTTTTCAGGGGGCGCACAGGTTCACCTGGTGTTAAAAGTCGAAGCCCTGTTGGTCAGGGAAAGCCCAGAGCCCCGATGTCTGTGGTGCTGTAGATGCGCTGCCATTGGCCGGTGAGGAGCAGCAAGAGCTTGAGTTGCTGGCACTTTCGGTGTGGGATCAATCGTCCGACGCTTTTGATTTTTCAGGGTTTTTTTTCAGTGGGCAATCACGTGCAGCTGGTGGTAAACGTCGAAGCCCTGTTGGTCAGGGAAAGCCCGGAGCCCCGATGTCTGTGGTGCTGTAGATGCACTGCCAAAGTCCGGTGAGTAGCAGCAAGAGCTTGAGTTGCTGGCACTTTCGGTGTGGGAGGAATCGTCCGACGTTTGTTATTTTTCGGGGTTTTATTTCAGTGGGCGCCCAGGTTCAGCTGGTGGTAAACGTCGAAGCCCTGTTGGTCAGGGAAAGCTTGGAGCCCCGATATCTGTGGTGCTGTAGATGCGCTGCCAATGGCCGGGGAGGAGCAGCAAGGGCTTGAGTTGCTGGCACTTTTGGTGTTGGAGCAATCGTTCGACGTTCGTGATTTTTCGGGGTTTTATTTCAGTGGGCGCCCAGGTGCAGCTGGTGGTAAACTTCGAAGCCCTGTTGGTCAGGGAAAGCCCGGAGCCCCGATATCTGTGGTGCTGTAGATGCGCTGCCAATGGCCGGGGAGGAGCAGCAAGGGCTTGAGTTGCTGGCACTTTTGGTGTTGGAGCAATCGTTCGACGTTCGTGATTTTTCGGGGTTTTATTTCAGTGGGCGCCCAGGTGCAGCTGGTGGTAAACGTCGAAGCCCTGTTGGTCAGGGAAAGCTCGGAGCCCCGATGTCTGTGGTGCTGTAGATGCGCTGGGAATGGCCGGTGAGGAGCAGCAAGAGCTTGAGTTGCTGGCATTTTCGGTGTGGGAGCAATCGTCCGACGTTCGTGATTTTTCGTTTATTTTTTTCAGTGGGCGCCCAGGTGCAGCTGGTGGTAAACGTCGAAGCCCTGTTGGTCAGGGAAAGCGCAGAACCCCAATGTCTGTGGTGCTGTAGATTCGCTGCCAAAGTCCGGTGAGTAGCAGCAAGAGCTTGAGTTGCTGGCACTTTTGGTGTGGGAGGAATCGTTCGACGTTCGTGATTTTTCGGGGTTTTATTTCAGTGGGCGCCCAGGTGCAGCTGGTGGTAAACTTCGAAGCCCTGTTGGTCAGGGAAAGCTCGGAGCCCCGATGTCTGTGGTGCTGTAGATGCGCCTCCAATGGCTGGTGAGGAGCAGCAAGAGCTTGACTGTCTGGCACGTTGGGTGTGGGAGCAATCGTCGGACGTTTGTGATTTTTGGGGATTTTTATTCACTGGGCGCCCAGGTGCAGCTGGTGGTAAACGTCGAAGCCCTGTTGGTCAGGGAAAGCCCGGAGCCCCGATGTCTGTGGTGCTGTAGATGCGCTGGCAATGGCCGGTGAGGAGCAGCAAGAGCTTGAGTTCCTGGCACTTTTGGTGTGGGAGCAATCGTCGGACGTTCGTGATTTTTCGGGGTTTTATTTCAGTGGGCGCCCAGGTTCAGCTGGTGGTAAACGTCGAAGCTGTGTTGGTCAGGGAAAGCCCGTAGCCCCGATGTCTGCAGTGCTGTAGATGCGCGGCCAATGGCCGGGGAGGAGCAGCAAGAGGCTGACGTGCTGGTACTTTCGATGTGGGTGCAATCGTCCGACGTTCGTGATTTTTGGGGGTTATTTTCAGTGGGCGCCCAGGTTCAGCTGGTGGTAAACGTCGAAGCCCTGTTGGTCAGGGAAAGCCCAGAGCCCCGATGTCTGTGGTGCTGTAGATGCGCTGGGAATGGGAGGGGAGTAGCAGCATGAGCTTGACTGGCTGGCACTTTCGGTGTGGGAGCAATTGTCCGACGTTTTTGATTTTTTAGGGTTTTTTTTTCAGTGGGTAACCAGGTGCAGCTGGTGGTAAATGTCGTAGCTCTGTTGGTCAGGGAAAGCCCGGAGCCCCGATGTCTGTGGTGCTGTAGATGCGCTGGGAATGCCCGGTGAGGAGCAGCTAGAGGTTGACTGTCTGGCACTTTCGGTGTGGGAGCAATTGTCCGCCGTTCGTGATTTTTCGGGTTTTTATTTCAGTGGGCGCCCAGGTGCAGCTGGTGGTAAACTTCGAAGCCCTGTTGGTCAGGGAAAGCCCGGAGCCCCGATGTCTGTGATGCTGTAGATGCGCTGGGAATGGCTGGTGAGAAGCAGCATGAGCTTGACTGGCTGGCATTTAAGGTGTGGCAGGAATCGTCTCATGTTTGTGATATTTCGTTTATTTTTTTTAGTGGGCGCCCATGTGCAGCTGGTGGTAAACGTCGAAGCCCTGTTGGTCAGGGAAAGCCCGGAGCCCCGATGTCTGTGGTGCTGTAGATGTGCTGGGAATGGCCGGTGAGGAGCAGCAAGAGCTTGACTGGCTGGCACTTTCGTTGTGGGAGCAATCGTCCGACGTTCGTGATTTTTCGGGGTTTTATTTCAGTGGGCGCCCAGCTGCAGCTGGTGGTAAACGTCGAAGCCCTGTTGGTCAGGGAAAGCCCGGAGCCCCGATGTCTGTGGCGCTGTAGATGCGCTGGGAATTGCTGGTTAGAAGCAGCATGAGCTTGACTGGCTGGCACTTTCGGTGTGGGAGCAATCGTCTGATGTTCGTGATATTTTGTTTATTTTTTCCAGTGGGCGCCCAGGTGCAGCTGGTGGTAAACGTCGAAGCCCTGTTGGTCAGGGAAAGCCCGGAGCTGTGATGTCTGTGGTGCTGTAGATGCACTGCCAAAGTCCGGTGAGGAACAGCAAGAGCTTGAGTTGCTGGCACTTTTTGTGTGGGAGGAATCGTCCGACGTTTGTGATTTTTCGGGGTTTTATTTCAGGGGGCGCCCAGGTGCAGCTGGTGGTAAACGTCGAAGCCCTGTTGGTCAGGGAAAGCCCGGAGCCCCGATATCTGCGGTGCTGTAGATGCGCTGCCAGTGGCCGGGGAGGAGCAGCAAGAGCTTGACTGGCTGGAACGTTGGGTGTGGGAGCAATCGTCCGATGTTCGTGATTTTTCGGGGTTCTTTTCAGTGGGAGCCCAGGTACAGTGAGTGGTAAACGTCGAAGCCCTGTTCGTCAGGGAAAGCTCGGAGCCCCGATGTCTGCGGTGTTGTAGATGCGCTGCCAGTGGCCGGGGAGGAGCAGCAAGAGCTTGACTGGCTGGAACTTTCGGTGTGGGAGCAATCGTCCGATGTTAGTGATTTTTCGGGGTTCTTTTCAGTGGGAGCCCAGGTTCAGCGAGTGGTAAACGTCGAAGCCCTGTTGGTCAGGGAAAGCCCGGAGCCCCGATGTCTGTGGTGCTGTAGATGCACTGCCAAAGTCCGGTGAGGAGCAGCAAGAGCTTGAGTTGCTGGCACTTTCGGAGTGGGAGCAATCGTCCGATGTTCATGATTTTTCGTTTATTTTTTTCAGTGGGCGCCCAGGTTCAGCTGGTGGTAAATGTCGAAGCCCTGTTGGTCAGGGAAAGCCCAGAGCCCCGATGTCTGTGGTGCTGTAGATGCGCTGGGAATGGGAGGTGAGTAGCAGCAAGAGCTTGAATGGCTGGAACGTTGGGTGTGGGAGCAATCGTCGGACGTTTGTGATTTTTTCAGGGTTTTTATTCACTGGGCGCCCAGGTTCAGCTGGTGGTAAACGTCGAAGCCCTGTTGGGTAGGGAAAGCCCAGAGCCCCGATGTCTGTGGTGCTGTAGATGCGCTGCCAATGGCTGGTAAGGAACAGGAAGAGCTTGAGTTGCTGGCACTTTCGGTGTGGGAGGAATCGTCCGATGTTCGTGATTTTTCGGGGTTTTATTTCAGTGGGAGCCCTGGTGCAGCGGGTGGTAAACGTCGAAGCCCTGTTGGTCAGGGAAAGCCCGGAGCCCCGATATCTGTGGTGCTGTAGATGCGCTGGGAATGGCCGGTGAGGAGCAGCTAGAGCTTGACTGTCTGGCACTTTCGGTGTGGGAGTAATCGTCCGATGTTCGTGAATTTTCGTTTATTTTTTTCAGTGGGCGGCCACGTGCAGCTGGTGGTAATCGTCGAAGCCCTGTTGGTCAGGGAAAGCCCGGAGCCCTGATATCTGTGGTGCTGTAGATGCGCTGCCAATGGCCGGGGAGGAGCAGCAAGAGCTTGACAGGCTGGCACTTTCGGTGTGCGAGGAATCGTCGAACGTTTCTGATTTTTCGGGATTTTTTTTTAGTGGGAGCCCAGGTTTAGCTAGTTGTAAATGTCGAAGCCCTGTTGGTCAGGGAAAGCCCGGAGCCCTGATGTCTGTGGTGCTGTAGGTGCGCTGGGAATGGCCGGTGAGGAGCAGCAAGAGCTTGACTGGCTGGCACTTTCGGTGTGCGAGCAATCGTCCGACGTTCGTGATTTTTCGGGGTTTTATTTCAGTGGGAGCCCAGGTGCAGCTGGTGGTAATCGTCGATTCCCTGTTGGTCAGGGAAAGCGCAGAACCCCGATGTCTGTGGTGCTGTAGATGCGCTGGGAATGGCCGGTGAGGAGCAGCAAGAGCTTGACAGGCTGGCACTTTTGGTGTGGGAGCAATCGTCCGATGTTCGTGATTTTTCGTTTATTTTTTTCAGTGGGCGCCCAGGTGCAGCTGGTGGTAAACGTCGAAGCCCTGTTGTTCAGGGAAAGCGCAGAACCCCGATGTCTGTGGTGCTGTAGATGAACTGCCAAAGTCCGGTGAGTAGCAGCAAGAGCTTGAGTTGCTGGCACTTTCGGTGTGGGAGGAAGCGTCCGACGTTCGTGATTTTTCGGGGTTTTTTTCAGTGGGCTCCCAGGTGCAGCTGGGTGTAAACGTCGAAGCCCTGTTGGTCAGGGAAAGCCCGGAGCCCCGATATCTGTGGTGCTGTAGATGCGCTGGGAATGTGCGGTGAGGAGCAGCAAGAGCTTGACAGGCTGGCACTTTCGGTGTGGGAGCAATCGTCCGATGTTCGTGATTTTTCGTTTGTTTTTTTCAGTGGGCGCCCAGGTGCAGCTGGTGGTAAACGTCGAAGCCCTGTTGTTCAGGGAAAGCGCAGAACCCCGATGTCTGTGGTGCTGTAGATGAACTGCCAAAGTCCGGTGAGTAGCAGCAAGAGCTTGAGTTGCTGGCACTTTCGGTGTGGGAGGAATCGTCCGACGTTCGTGATTTTTCGGGGTTTTTTTCAGTGGGCTCCCAGGTGCAGCTGGGTGTAAACGTCGAAGCCCTGTTGGTCAGCGAAAGCCCGGAGCCCCGATATCTGTGGTGCTGTAGATGCGCTGGGAATGTGCGGTGAGGAGCAGCAAGAGCTTGACAGGCTGGCATTTAAGGTGTGGCAGGAATCGTCCGACATTTGTGATTTTTGGGGTTTTTTTTTCAGGGGGCGCACAGGTTCACCTGGTGTTAAAAGTCGAAGCCCTGTTGGTCAGGGAAAGCCCAGAGCCCCGATGTCTGTGGTGCTGTAGATGCGCTGCCATTGGCCGGTGAGGAGCAGCAAGAGCTTGAGTTGCTGGCACTTTCGGTGTGGGATCAATCGTCCGACGTTTTTGATTTTTCAGGGTTTTTTTTCAGTGGGCAATCAGGTGCAGCTGGTGGTAAACGTCGAAGCCCTGTTGGTCAGGGAAAGCCCGGAGCCCCGATGTCTGTGGTGCTGTAGATGCACTGCCAAAGTCCGGTGAGTAGCAGCAAGAGCTTGAGTTGCTGGCACTTTCGGTGTGGGAGGAATCGTCCGACGTTTGTTATTTTTCGGGGTTTTATTTCAGTGGGCGCCCAGGTTCAGCTGGTGGTAAACGTCGAAGCCCTGTTGGTCAGGGAAAGCTTGGAGCCCCGATATCTGTGGTGCTGTAGATGCGCTGCCAATGGCCGGGGAGGAGCAGCAAGGGCTTGAGTTGCTGGCACTTTTGGTGTTGGAGCAATCGTTCGACGTTCGTGATTTTTCGGGGTTTTATTTCAGTGGGCGCCCAGGTGCAGCTGGTGGTAAACTTCGAAGCCCTGTTGGTCAGGGAAAGCCCGGAGCCCCGATGTCTGTGGTGCTGTAGATGCGCTGCCAATGGCCGGGGAGGAGCAGCAAGGGCTTGAGTTGCTGGCACTTTTGGTGTTGGAGCAATCGTTCGACGTTCGTGATTTTTCGGGGTTTTATTTCAGTGGGCGCCCAGGTGCAGCTGGTGGTAAACGTCGAAGCCCTGTTGGTCAGGGAAAGCCCGGAGCCCCGATGTCTGTGGTGTTGTAGATGCGCTGGGAATGGCCGGTGAGGAGCAGCAAGAGCTTGACTGACTGGCACTTTCAGTGTGGGAGCAATTGTCCGATGTTCGTGATTTTTCTTTTATTTTTCTCAGCGGGTGCCCAGGTTCAGCTGGTGGTAAACGTCGAAGCCCTGTTGGTCAAAGAAAGCTCAGAACCCCGATGTCTGTGGTGCTGTAGATGCACTGCCAAAGTCTGGTGACAGGCAGCAAGAGCTTGAGTTGCTGGCACTTTCGGTGTGGGAGGAATCGTCCGACGTTTGTTATTTTTCGGGGTTTTATTTCAGTGGGCGCCCAGGTTCAGCTGGTGGTAAACGTCGAAGCCCTGTTGGTCAGGGAAAGCCCGGAGCCTCGATATCTGTGGTGCTGTAGATGCGCTGGGAATGGCCGGTGAGGAGCAGCAAGAGCTTGAGTTGCTGGCACTTTGGGTGTGGGAGCAATCGTCCGACGTTCGTGATTTTTCGGGGTTTTATTTCAGTGGGCGCCCAGGTGCAGCTGGTGGTAAACTTCTAAGCCCTGTTGGTCAGGGAACACCCGGAGCCCCGATGTCTGTGGTGCTGTAGATGCGCTGGCAACGGCCGGGGAGGAGCAGCAAGAGCTTGACTGGCTGGCACTTTTGGTGTGGGAGCAATCGTCTGATGTTCGTGATTTTTCGTTTATTTTTTCAGTGGGCGCCCAGGTGCTGCTGGTGGTAATCGTCGAAGCCCTGTTCATCAGGGAAAGCCCGGAGCCCCGATGTCTGTGGTGCTGTAGATGCCCTGGGAATGGCCGGTGAGGAGCAGCAAGAGCTTCACAGGCTGGCACTTTCGGTGTGGGAGCAATCGTCCGACGTTCGTGATTTTTCGGGATTTTTTTTCAGTGGGCGCCCAGGTGCAGCTGGTGGTAAACGTCAAAGCCCTGTTGGTCAGGGAAAGCCCGGAGCCCCGATGTCTGTGGTGCTGTAGATGCACTGCCAAAGTCCGGTGAGTAGCAGCAAGAGCTTGAGTTGCTGACACTTTCGGTGTGGGAGCAATCGTCCGATGTTCATGATTTTTCGTTTATTTTTTTCAGTGGGCACCCAGGTTCAGCTGGTGGTAAATGTCGAAGCCCTGTTGGTCAGGGAAAGCCCAGAGCCCCGATGTCTGTGGTGCTGTAGATGCGCTGGGAATGGGAGGTGAGTAGCAGCAAGAGCTTGACTGTCTGGCACGTTGGGTGTGGGAGCAATCGTCGGACGTTTGTGATTTTTTCGGGGTTTTTATTCACTGGGCGCCCAGGTTCAGCTGGTGGTAAATGTCGAAGCCCTGTTGGGTAGGGAAAGCTCGGAGCACCGATATCTGTGGTGCTGTAGATGCGCTGCCAATGGCTGGTGAGGAACAGCAAGAGCTTGAGTTGCTGGCACTTTTGGTGTGGGAGCAATCGTCGGACGTTCGTGATTTTTCGGGGTTTTATTTCAGTGGGCGCCCAGGTGCAGCGGGTGGTAAACGTCTAAGCCCTGTTGGTCAGGGAAAGCCCGGAGCCCCGATGTCTGTGGTGCTGTAGATGCGCTGGCAACGGCCGCTGAGAAGCAGCAAGAGCTTGACTGGCTGGCACTTTTGGTGTGGGAGCAATCGTCTGATGTTCGTGATTTTTCGTTTATTTTTTTCAGTGGGCGCCCAGGTGCAGCTGATGGTAAATGTCGAAGCCCTGTTGGTCAGGGAAAGCCCGGAGCCCCGATGTCTGTGGTGCTGTAGATGCGCTGCCAATGGCCGGGGAGGAGCAGCAAGAGCTTGACTGGCTGGCACTTTCGGTGTGGGAGCAATCGTCTGATGTTCGTGATATTTCGTTTATTTTTTTCAGTGGGCGCCCAGGTGCAGCTGGTGGTAATCGTCGAAGCCCTGTTCGTCAGGGAAAGCCCGGAGCCCCGATGTCTGTGGTGCTGTAGATGCGCTGGGAATGGCTGGTGAGGAGCAGCAAGAGCTTCACAGGCTGACACTTTCGGTGTGGGAGCAATCGTCCGACGTTCGTGATTTTTCGGGATTTTTTTTCAGTGGGCGCCCAGGTGCAGCTGGTGGTAAACGTCAAAGCCCTGTTGGTCAGGGAAAGCCCGGAGCCCCGATGTCTGTGGTGCTGTAGATGCGCTGGGAATGGCCGGTGAGGAGCAGCAAGAGCTTGAGTTGCTGGCACTTTCGGTGTGGGTGCAATCGTCCGATGTTCGTGATTTTTCGTTTATTTTTTTCAGCGGGCGCCCCGGTGCAGCTGGTGGTAAACGTCGAAGCCCTGTTGGTCAGGGAAAGCGCAGAACCCCGATGTCTGTGGTGCTGTAGATGCACTGCCAAAGTCCGGTGAGTAGCAGCAAGAGCTTGAGTTGCTGGCACTTTCGGTGTGGGAGCAATCGTCCGATGTTCATGATTTTTCGTTTATTTTTTTCAGTGGGCGCCCAGGTTCAGCTGGTGGTAAATGTCGAAGCCCTGTTGGTCAGGGAAAGCCCAGAGCCCCGATGTCTGTGGTGCTGTAGATGCGCTGGGAATGGGAGGTGAGTAGCAGCAAGAGCTTGAATGGCTGGAACGTTGGGTGTGGGAGCAATCGTCGGACGTTTGTGATTTTTTCAGGGTTTTTATTCACTGGGCGCCCAGGTTCAGCTGGTGGTAAACGTCGAAGCCCTGTTGGGTAGGGAAAGCCCAGAGCCCCGATGTCTGTGGTGCTCTAGATGCGCTGCCAATGGCTGGTAAGGAACAGGAAGAGCTTGAGTTGCTGGCACTTTCGGTGTGGGAGGAATCGTCCGATGTTCGTGATTTTTCGGGGTTTTATTTCAGTGGGAGCCCTGGTGCAGCGGGTGGTAAACGTCGAAGCCCTGTTGGTCAGGGAAAGCCCGGAGCCCCGATATCTGTGGTGCTGTAGATGCGCTGGGAATGGCCGGTGAGGAGCAGATAGAGCTTGACTGTCTGGCACTTTCGGTGTGGGAGTAATCGTCCGATGTTCGTGAATTTTCGTTTATTTTTTTCAGTGGGCGGCCACGTGCAGCTGGTGGTAATCGTCGAAGCCCTGTTGGTCAGGGAAAGCCCGGAGCCCTGATATCTGTGGTGCTGTAGATGCGCTGCCAATGGCCGGGGAGGAGCAGCAAGAGCTTGACAGGCTGGCACTTTCGGTGTGCGAGGAATCGTCGAACGTTTCTGATTTTTCGGGATTTTTTTTTAGTGGGAGCCCAGGTTTAGCTAGTTGTAAACGTCGAAGCCCTGTTGGTCAGGGAAAGCCCGGAGCCCTGATGTCTGTGGTGCTGTAGGTGCGCTGGGAATGGCCGGTGAGGAGCAGCAAGAGCTTGACTGGCTGGCACTTTCGGTGTGCGAGCAATCGTCCGACGTTCGTGATTTTTCGGGGTTTTATTTCAGTGGGAGCCCAGGTGCAGCTGGTGGTAATCGTCGATTCCCTGTTGGTCAGGGAAAGCGCAGAACCCCGATGTCTGTGGTGCTGTAGATGCGCTGGGAATGGCCGGTGAGGAGCAGCAAGAGCTTGACAGGCTGGCACTTTTGGTGTGGGAGCAATCGTCCGATGTTCGTGATTTTTCGTTTATTTTTTTCAGTGGGCGCCCAGGTGCAGCTGGTGGTAAACGTCGAAGCCCTGTTGTTCAGGGAAAGCGCAGAACCCCGATGTCTGTGGTGCTGTAGATGAACTGCCAATGGCCGCTTAGGAGCAGCAAGAGCTTGAGTTGCTGGCACTTTCGGTGTGGGAGGAATCGTCCGACGTTCGTGATTTTTCGGGGTTTTTTTCAGTGGGCTCCCAGGTGCAGCTGGGTGTAAACGTCGAAGCCCTGTTGGTCAGGGAAAGCCCGGAGCCCCGATATCTGTGGTGCTGTAGATGCGCTGGGAATGTGCGGTGAGGAGCAGCAAGAGCTTGACAGGCTGGCACTTTCGGTGTGGGAGCAATCGTCCGATGTTCGTGATTTTTCGTTTATTTTTTTCAGTGGGCGCCCAGGTGCAGCTGGTGGTAAACGTCGAAGCCCTGTTGTTCAGGGAAAGCGCAGAACCCCGATGTCTGTGGTGCTGTAGATGAACTGCCAAAGTCCGGTGAGTAGCAGCAAGAGCTTGAGTTGCTGGCACTTTCGGTGTGGGAGGAATCGTCCGACGTTCGTGATTTTTCGGGGTTTTTTTCAGTGGGCTCCCAGGTGCAGCTGGGTGTAAACGTCGAAACCCTGTTGGTCAGGGAAAGCCCGGAGCCCCGATATCTGTGGTGCTGTAGATGCGCTGGGAATGTGCGGTGAGGAGCAGCAAGAGCTTGACAGGCTGGCATTTAAGGTGTGGCAGGAATCGTCCGACATTTGTGATTTTTGGGGTTTTTTTTTCAGGGGGCGCACAGGTTCACCTGGTGTTAAAAGTCGAAGCCCTGTTGGTCAGGGAAAGCCCAGAGCCCCGATGTCTGTGGTGCTGTAGATGCGCTGCCATTGGCCGGTGAGGAGCAGCAAGAGCTTGAGTTGCTGGCACTTTCGGTGTGGGATCAATCGTCCGACGTTTTTGATTTTTCAGGGTTTTTTTTCAGTGGGCAATCAGGTGCAGCTGGTGGTAAACGTCGAAGCCCTGTTGGTCAGGGAAAGCCCGGAGCCCCGATGTCTGTGGTGCTGTAGATGCACTGCCAAAGTCCGGTGAGTAGCAGCAAGAGCTTGAGTTGCTGGCACTTTCGGTGTGGGAGGAATCGTCCGACGTTTGTTATTTTTCGGGGTTTTATTTCAGTGGGCGCCCAGGTTCAGCTGGTGGTAAACGTCGAAGCCCTGTTGGTCAGGGAAAGCTTGGAGCCCCGATGTCTGTGGTGCTGTAGATGCGCTTCCAATGGCCGGGGAGGAGCAGCAAGGGCTTGAGTTGCTGGCACTTTTGGTGTTGGAGCAATCGTTCGACGTTCGTGATTTTTCGGGGTTTTATTTCAGTGGGCGCCCAGGTGCAGCTGGTGGTAAACTTCGAAGCCCTGTTGGTCAGGGAAAGCCCGGAGCCCCGATATCTGTGGTGCTGTAGATGCGCTGCCAATGGCCGGGGAGGAGCAGCAAGGGCTTGAGTTGCTGGCACTTTTGGTGTTGGAGCAATCGTTCGACGTTCGTGATTTTTCGGGGTTTTATTTCAGTGGGAGCCCAGGTGCAGCTGGTGGTAAACGTCGAAGCCCTGTTGGTCAGGGAAAGCCCGGAGCCCCGATGTCTGTGGTGTTGTAGATGCGCTGGGAATGGCCGGTGAGGAGCAGCAAGAGCTTGACTGGCTGGCACTTTTGGTGTGGGAGCAATCGTCTGATGTTCGTGATTTTTCGTTTATTTTTTTCAGTGGGCGCCCAGGTGCAGCTGATGGTAAATGTCGAAGCCCTGTTGGTCAGGGAAAGCCCGGAGCCCCGATGTCTGTGGTGCTGTAGATGCGCTGGGAATGGCTGGTGAGGAGCAGCAAGAGCTTCACAGGCTGACACTTTCGGTGTGGGAGCAATCGTCCGACGTTCGTGATTTTTCGGGATTTTTTTTCAGTGGGCGCCCAGGTGCAGCTGGTGGTAAACGTCAAAGCCCTGTTGGTCAGGGAAAGCCCGGAGCCCCGATGTCTGTGGTGCTGTAGATGCGCTGGGAATGGCCGGTGAGGAGCAGCAAGAGCTTGAGTTGCTGGCACTTTCGGTGTGGGTGCAATCGTCCGATGTTCGTGATTTTTCGTTTATTTTTTTCAGTGGGCGCCCCGGTGCAGCTGGTGGTAAACGTCGAAGCCCTGTTGGTCAGGGAAAGCGCAGAACCCCGATGTCTGTGGTGCTGTAGATGCACTGCCAAAGTCCGGTGAGTAGCAGCAAGAGCTTGAGTTGCTGGCACTTTCGGTGTGGGAGCAATCGTCCGATGTTCATGATTTTTCGTTTATTTTTTTCAGTGGGCGCCCAGGTTCAGCTGGTGGTAAATGTCGAAGCCCTGTTGGTCAGGGAAAGCCCAGAGCCCCGATGTCTGTGGTGCTGTAGATGCGCTGGGAATGGGAGGTGAGTAGCAGCAAGAGCTTGAATGGCTGGAACGTTGGGTGTGGGAGCAATCGTCGGACGTTTGTGATTTTTTCAGGGTTTTTATTCACTGGGCGCCCAGGTTCAGCTGGTGGTAAACGTCGAAGCCCTGTTGGGTAGGGAAAGCCCAGAGCCCCGATGTCTGTGGTGCTGTAGATGCGCTGCCAATGGCTGGTAAGGAACAGGAAGAGCTTGAGTTGCTGGCACTTTCGGTGTGGGAGGAATCGTCCGACGTTTGTTATTTTTCGGGGTTTTATTTCAGTGGGCGCCCAGGTTCAGCTGGTGGTAAACGTCGAAGCCCTGTTGGTCAGGGAAAGCCCGGAGCCTCGATATCTGTGGTGCTGTAGATGCGCTGGGAATGGCCGGTGAGGAGCAGCAAGAGCTTGAGTTGCTGGCACTTTGGGTGTGGGAGCAATCGTCCGACGTTCGTGATTTTTCGGGGTTTTATTTCAGTGGGCGCCCAGGTGCAGCTGGTGGTAAACTTCTAAGCCCTGTTGGTCAGGGAACACCCGGAGCCCCGATGTCTGTGGTGCTGTAGATGCGCTGGCAACGGCCGGGGAGGAGCAGCAAGAGCTTGACTGGCTGGCACTTTTGGTGTGGGAGCAATCGTCTGATGTTCGTGATTTTTCGTTTATTTTTTCAGTGGGCGCCCAGGTGCTGCTGGTGGTAATCGTCGAAGCCCTGTTCATCAGGGAAAGCCCGGAGCCCCGATGTCTGTGGTGCTGTAGATGCCCTGGGAATGGCCGGTGAGGAGCAGCAAGAGCTTCACAGGCTGGCACTTTCGGTGTGGGAGCAATCGTCCGACGTTCATGATTTTTCGTTTATTTTTTTTCAGTGGGCGCCCAGGTGCAGCTGGTGGTAAACGTCGAAGCCCTGTTGGTCAGGGAAAGCCCAGAGCCCCGATGTCTGTGGTGCTGTAGATGCGCTGGGAATGGGAGGTGAGTAGCAGCAAGAGCTTGACTGTCTGGCACGTTGGGTGTGGGAGCAATCGTCGGACGTTTGTGATTTTTTCGGGGTTTTTATTCACTGGGCGCCCAGGTTCAGCTGGTGGTAAATGTCGAAGCCCTGTTGGGTAGGGAAAGCTCGGAGCACCGATATCTGTGGTGCTGTAGATGCGCTGCCAATGGCTGGTGAGGAACAGCAAGAGCTTGAGTTGCTGGCACTTTTGGTGTGGGAGCAATCGTCCGACGTTCGTGATTTTTCGGGGTTTTATTTCAGTGGGCGCCCAGGTGCAGCGGGTGGTAAACGTCTAAGCCCTGTTGGTCAGGGAAAGCCCGGAGCCCCGATGTCTGTGGTGCTGTAGATGCGCTGGCAACGGCCGCTGAGAAGCAGCAAGAGCTTGACTGGCTGGCACTTTTGGTGTGGGAGCAATCGTCTGATGTTCGTGATTTTTCGTTTATTTTTTTCAGTGGGCGCCCAGGTGCAGCTGATGGTAAATGTCGAAGCCCTGTTGGTCAGGGAAAGCCCGGAGCCCCGATGTCTGTGGTGCTGTAGATGCGCTGCCAATGGCCGGGGAGGAGCAGCAAGAGCTTGACTGGCTGGCACTTTCGGTGTGGGAGCAATCGTCTGATGTTCGTGATATTTCGTTTATTTTTTTCAGTGGGCGCCCAGGTGCAGCTGGTGGTAATCGTCGAAGCCCTGTTCGTCAGGGAAAGCCCGGAGCCCCGATGTCTGTGGTGCTGTAGATGCGCTGGGAATGGCTGGTGAGGAGCAGCAAGAGCTTCACAGGCTGACACTTTCGGTGTGGGAGCAATCGTCCGACGTTCGTGATTTTTCGGGATTTTTTTTCAGTGGGCGCCCAGGTGCAGCTGGTGGTAAACGTCAAAGCCCTGTTGGTCAGGGAAAGCCCGGAGCCCCGATGTCTGTGGTGCTGTAGATGCGCTGGGAATGGCCGGTGAGGAGCAGCAAGAGCTTGAGTTGCTGGCACTTTCGGTGTGGGTGCAATCGTCCGATGTTCGTGATTTTTCGTTTATTTTTTTCAGCGGGCGCCCCGGTGCAGCTGGTGGTAAACGTCGAAGCCCTGTTGGTCAGGGAAAGCGCAGAACCCCGATGTCTGTGGTGCTGTAGATGCACTGCCAAAGTCCGGTGAGTAGCAGCAAGAGCTTGAGTTGCTGGCACTTTCGGTGTGGGAGCAATCGTCCGATGTTCATGATTTTTCGTTTATTTTTTTCAGTGGGCGCCCAGGTTCAGCTGGTGGTAAATGTCGAAGCCCTGTTGGTCAGGGAAAGCCCAGAGCCCCGATGTCTGTGGTGCTGTAGATGCGCTGGGAATGGGAGGTGAGTAGCAGCAAGAGCTTGAATGGCTGGAACGTTGGGTGTGGGAGCAATCGTCGGACGTTTGTGATTTTTTCAGGGTTTTTATTCACTGGGCGCCCAGGTTCAGCTGGTGGTAAACGTCGAAGCCCTGTTGGGTAGGGAAAGCCCAGAGCCCCGATGTCTGTGGTGCTGTAGATGCGCTGCCAATGGCTGGTGAGGAACAGCAAGAGCTTGAGTTGCTGGCACTTTCGGTGTGGGAGGAATCGTCCGATGTTCGTGATTTTTCGGGGTTTTATTTCAGTGGGAGCCCTGGTGCAGCGGGTGGTAAACGTCGAAGCCCTGTTGGTCAGGGAAAGCCCGGAGCCCCGATATCTGTGGTGCTGTAGATGCGCTGGGAATGGCCGGTGAGGAGCAGATAGAGCTTGACTGTCTGGCACTTTCGGTGTGGGAGTAATCGTCCGATGTTCGTGATTTTTCGTTTATTTTTTTCAGTGGGCGGCCACGTGCAGCTGGTGGTAATCATCGAAGCCGTGTTGGTCAGGGAAAGCCCGGAGCCCTGATATCTGTGGTGCTGTAGATGCGCTGCCAATGGCCGGGGAGGAGCAGCAAGAGCTTGACAGGCTGGCACTTTCGGTGTGCGAGGAATCGTCGAACGTTTCTGATTTTTCGGGATTTTTTTTTAGTGGGAGCCCAGGTTTAGCTAGTTGTAAACGTCGAAGCCCTGTTTGTCAGGGAAAGGCCGGAGCCCTGATGTCTGTGGTGCTGTAGGTGCGCTGGGAATGGCCGGTGAGGAGCAGCAAGAGCTTGACTGGCTGGCACTTTCGGTGTGGGAGCAATCGTCCGACGTTTGTTATATTTCGGGGTTTTATTTCAGAGGTCGCCCAGGTGCAGCTGGTGGTAATCGTCGAAGCCCTGTTGGTCAGGGAAAGCGCAGAACCCCGATGTCTGTGGTGCTGTAGATGCGCTGGGAATGGCCGGTGAGGAGCAGCAAGAGCTTGACAGGCTGGCACTTTCGGTGTGGGAGCAATCGTCCGATGTTCGTGATTTTTCGTTTATTTTTTTCAGTGGGCGCCCAGGTGCAGCTGGTGGTAAACGTCGAAGCCCTGTTGTTCAGGGAAAGCGCAGAACCCCGATGTCTGTGGTGCTGTAGATGAACTGCCAAAGTCCGGTGAGTAGCAGCAAGAGCTTGAGTTGCTGGCACTTTCGGTGTGGGTGGAATCGTCCGACGTTCGTGATTTTTCGGGGTTTTTTTTCAGTGGGCGCCCAGGTGCAGCTGGTGGTAAACGTCAAAGCCCTGTTGGTCAGGGAAAGCCCGGAGCCCCGATGTCTGTGGTGCTGTAGATGCGCTGGGAATGGCCGGTGAGGAGCAGCAAGAGCTTGAGTTGCTGGCACTTTCGGTGTGGGTGCAATCGTCCGATGTTCGTGATTTTTCGTTTATTTTTTTCAGCGGGCGCCCCGGTGCAGCTGGTGGTAAACGTCGAAGCCCTGTTGGTCAGGGAAAGCGCAGAACCCCGATGTCTGTGGTGCTGTAGATGCACTGCCAAAGTCCGGTGAGTAGCAGCTAGAGCTTGAGTTGCTGGCACTTTCGGTGTGGGAGCAATCGTCCGATGTTCATGATTTTTCGTTTATTTTTTTCAGTGGGCGCCCAGGTTCAGCTGGTGGTAAATGTCGAAGCCCTGTTGGTCAGGGAAAGCCCAGAGCCCCGATGTCTGTGGTGCTGTAGATGCGCTGGGAATGGGAGGTGAGTAGCAGCAAGAGCTTGAATGGCTGGAACGTTGGGTGTGGGAGCAATCGTCGGACGTTTGTGATTTTTTCAGGGTTTTTATTCACTGGGCGCCCAGGTTCAGCTGGTGGTAAACGTCGAAGCCCTGTTGGGTAGGGAAAGCCCAGAGCCCCGATGTCTGTGGTGCTGTAGATGCGCTGCCAATGGCTGGTGAGGAACAGCAAGAGCTTGAGTTGCTGGCACTTTCGGTGTGGGAGGAATCGTCCGATGTTCGTGATTTTTCGGGGTTTTATTTCAGTGGGAGCCCTGGTGCAGCGGGTGGTAAACGTCGAAGCCCTGTTGGTCAGGGAAAGCCCGGAGCCCCGATATCTGTGGTGCTGTAGATGCGCTGGGAATGGCCGGTGAGGAGCAGATAGAGCTTGACTGTCTGGCACTTTCGGTGTGGGAGTAATCGTCCGATGTTCGTGATTTTTCGTTTATTTTTTTCAGTGGGCGGCCACGTGCAGCTGGTGGTAATCATCGAAGCCCTGTTGGTCAGGGAAAGCCCGGAGCCCTGATATCTGTGGTGCTGTAGATGCGCTGCCAATGGCCGGGGAGGAGCAGCAAGAGCTTGACAGGCTGGCACTTTCGGTGTGCGAGGAATCGTCGAACGTTTCTGATTTTTCGGGATTTTTTTTTAGTGGGAGCCCAGGTTTAGCTAGTTGTAAACGTCGAAGCCCTGTTGGTCAGGGAAAGCCCGGAGCCCTGATGTCTGTGGTGCTGTAGGTGCGCTGGGAACGGCCGGTGAGGAGCAGCAAGAGCTTGACTGGCTGGCACTTTCGGTGTGGGAGCAATCGTCCGACGTTTGTTATATTTCGGGGTTTTATTTCAGAGGTCGCCCAGGTGCAGCTGGTGGTAATCGTCGAAGCCCTGTTGGTCAGGGAAAGCGCAGAACCCCGATGTCTGTGGTGCTGTAGATGCGCTGGGAATGGCCGGTGAGGAGCAGCAAGAGCTTGACAGGCTGGCACTTTCGGTGTGGGAGCAATCGTCCGATGTTCGTGATTTTTCGTTTATTTTTTTCAGTGGGCGCCCAGGTGCAGCTGGTGGTAAACGTCGAAGCCCTGTTGTTCAGGGAAAGCGCAGAACCCCGATGTCTGTGGTGCTGTAGATGAACTGCCAAAGTCCGGTGAGTAGCAGCAAGAGCTTGAGTTGCTGGCACTTTCGGTGTGGGAGGAATCGTCCGACGTTCGTGATTTTTCGGGGTTTTTTTCAGTGGGCTCCCAGGTGCAGCTGGGTGTAAACGTCGAAGCCCTGTTGGTCAGGGAAAGCCCGGAGCCCCGATATCTGTGGTGCTGTAGATGCACTGGGAATGTGCGGTGAGGAGCAGCAAGAGCTTGACAGGCTGGCATTTAAGGTGTGGCAGGAATCGTCCGACATTTGTGATTTTTGGGGTTTTTTTTTCAGCGGGTGCCCAGGTTCAGCTGGTGGTAAACGTCGAAGCCCTGTTGGTCAGGGAAAGCCCAGAGCCCCGATGTCTGTGGTGCTGTAGATGCGCTGCCATTGGCCGGTGAGGAGCAGCAAGAGCTTGAGTTGCTGGCACTTTCGGTGTGGGATCAATCGTCCGACGTTTTTGATTTTTCAGGGGTTTTTTTCAGTGGGCAATCAGGTGCAGCTGGTGGTAAACGTCGAAGCCCTGTTGGTCAGGGAAAGCCCGGAGCCCCGATGTCTGTGGTGCTGTAGATGCACTGCCAAAGTCCGGTGAGTAGCAGCAAGAGCTTGAGTTGCTGGCACTTTCGGTGTGGGAGGAATCGTCCGACGTTTGTTATTTTTCGGGGTTTTATTTCAGTGGGCGCCCAGGTTCAGCTGGTGGTAAACGTCGAAGCCCTGTTGGTCAGGGAAAGCTTGGAGCCCCGATGTCTGTGGTGCTGTAGATGTGCTGGGAATGGCCGGTGAGGAGCAGCAAGAGCTTGACTGGCTGGCACTTTCGTTGTGGGAGCAATCGTCCGACGTTCGTGATTTTTCGGGGTTTTATTTCAGTGGGCGCCCAGCTGCAGCGGGTGGTAAACGTCGAAGCCCTGTTGGTCAGGGAAAGCCCGGAGCCCCGATGTCTGTGGCGCTGTAGATGCGCTGGGAATTGCTGGTTAGAAGCAGCATGAGCTTGACTGGCTGGCACTTTCGGTGTGGGAGCAATCGTCTGATGTTCGTGATATTTTGTTTATTTTTTCCAGTGGGCGCCAGGTGCAGCTGGTGGTAAACGTCGAAGCCCTGTTGGTCAGGGAAAGCCCGGAGCTGTGATGTCTGTGGTGCTGTAGATGCACTGCCAAAGTCCGGTGAGGAACAGCAAGAGCTTGAGTTGCTGGCACTTTTTGTGTGGGAGGAATCGTCCGACGTTTGTGATTTTTCGGGGTTTTATTTCAGGGGGCGCCCAGGTGCAGCTGGTGGTAAACGTCGAAGCCCTGTTGGTCAGGGAAAGCCCGGAGCCCCGATATCTGCGGTGCTGTAGATGCGCTGCCAGTGGCCGGGGAGGAGCAGCAAGAGCTTGACTGGCTGGAACGTTGGGTGTGGGAGCAATCGTCCGATGTTCGTGATTTTTCGGGGTTCTTTTCCGTGGGAGCCCAGGTACAGCGAGTGGTAAACGTCGAAGCCCTGTTCGTCAGGGAAAGCTCGGAGCCCCGATGTCTGCGGTGTTGTAGATGCGCTGCCAGTGGCCGGGGAGGAGCAGCAAGAGCTTGACTGGCTGGAACTTTCGGTGTGGGAGCAATCGTCCGATGTTCATGATTTTTCGGGGTTCTTTTCAGTGGGAGCCCAGGTTCAGCGAGTGGTAAACGTCGAAGCCCTGTTGGTCAGGGAAAGCCCGGAGCCCCAATGTCTGCGGTGTTGTAGATGCGCTGGGAATGGCCGGTGAGGAGCAGCAAGAGGTTGACAGGCTGGCATTTAAGGTGTGGCAGGAATCGTCCGACGTTTGTGATTTTTGGGGTTTTTTTTTCAGGGGGCACCCAGGTGCAGCTGGTGGTAAATGTCGAAGCCCGGTTCGTCAGGGAAAGCCCGGAGCCCCGATGTCTGTGGTGCTGTAGATGCGCTGCCAGTGGCCGGTGAGGAGCAGCAAGAGCTTGAGTTGCTGGCACTTTCGGTGTGGGAGCAATCGTCCGATGTTCGTGATTTTTCGGGGTTCTTTTCAGTGGGCGCCCAGGTGCAGCTGATGGTAAACGTCGAAGTCCAGTTGGTCCGGGAAAGCCCAGAGCCCCGATGTCTGTGGTGCTGTAGATGCGCTGGGAATGGCCGGTGAGGAGCAGCAAGAGCTTGTGTTGCTGGCACTTTTGGTGTGGGAGCAATCGTCCGATGTTCGTGATTTTTCAGGGTTTTTTTTTCAGTGGGCGCCCAGGTGCAGCTGGTGGTAAACGTCGAAGCCCTGTTGGTCAGGGAAAGCCCGGAGCGCGATGTCTGTGGTGCTGTAGATGCGCTGCCAATGGCCGGTGTGGAGCAGCAAGAGCTTGTGTTGCTGGCACTTTCGGTGTGGGAGCAATCGTCCGATGTTCATGATTTTTCGTTTTTTTTTTAGTGAGCGCCCAGCTGCAGCGGATGCTAAACGTCGAAGCCCTGTTGGTCATGGAAAGCCCGGAGCCCCGATGTCTGTGGTGCTGTAGATGCGCTGCCAGTGGCCGGTGAGGAGCAGCAAGAGCTTGTGTTGCTGGCACTTTTGGTGTGGGATCAATCGTCCGACGTTTTTGATTTTTCAGGGTTTTTTTTCAGTGGGTAACCAGGTGCAGCTGGTGGTAAATGTCGAAGCCCTGTTGGTCAGGGAAAGCCCGGAGCCGCGATCTCTGTGGTGCTGTAGATGCGCTGCCAATGGCCAGTGAGGAACAGCAAGAGCTTGACTGGCTGGCACTTTCGCTGTGGGAGCAATCGTGCGATGTTCGTGATTTTTCGTTTATTTTCTTCAGTGGGCGCCCAGGTTCAGCTGGTGGTAAACGTCGAAGCCCTGTTGGTCAGGGAAAGCGCAGAACCCCGATGTCTGTGGTGCTGTAGATGCACTGCCAAAGTCCGGTAAGGAGCAGCAAGAGCTTGAGTTGCTGGCACTTTCGCTGTGGGAGCAATCGTCCGACGTTCGTGATTTTTCGGGGTTTTATTTCAGTGGGCGCCCAGGTGCAGCTGGTGGTAATCGTCGAAGCCCTGTTTGTCAGGGAAAGCCCGGAGCCCCGATGTCTGTGGTGCTGTAGATGCGCTGGGAATGGCTGGTGAGGAGCAGCAAGAGCTTGACAGGCTGGCACTTTCGGTGTGGGAGGAATCGTCGGACGTTTGTGATTTTTGGGTTTTTTTTTTCAGGGGGCACCCAGGTGCAGCTGGTGGTAAATGTCGAAGCCCTGTTGGTCAGGGAAGGCGCAGAACCCCAATGTCTGTGGTGCTGTAGATGCGCTGCCAATGGCTGGTGAGGAGCAGCAAGAGCTTGAGTTGCTGGCACTTTCGGTGTGGGAGCAATCGTCCGATGTTCATGATTTTTCGGGTTTTTTTTCAGTGGGCGCCCAGCTGCAGCTGGTGGTAAATGTCGAAGCCCTGTTGTTCAGGGAAAGCCCGGAGCCCCGATGTCTGTGGTGCTGTAGATGCGCTGGGAATGGGCGGTGAGGAGCAGCTAGAGCTTGACAGGCTGGCACGTTCGGTGTGGGAGCAATCGTCCGACGTTCGTGATTCTTCGGGGTTTTACTTTCAGTGGGAACCTAGGTGCAGCTGGTGGTAAACGTCGAAGCCCTGGTGGTCAGGGAAAGCCCGGAGCCCCGATGTCTGTGGTGCTGTAGATGCGCTGCCAATGGCCGGGGAGGAGCAGCAAGAGCTTGACAGGCTGGCACTTTCGGTGTGCGAGGAATCGTCGAACGTTTCTGATTTTTCGGGATTTTTTTTTAGTGGGAGCCCAGGTTTAGCTAGTTGTAAACGTCGAAGCCCTGTTGGTCAGGGAAAGCCCGGAGCCCTGATGTCTGTGGTGCTGTAGGTGCGCTGGGAATGGCCGGTGAGGAGCAGCAAGAGCTTGACTGGCTGGCACTTTCGGTGTGGGAGCAATCGTCCGACGTTTGTTATATTTCGGGGTTTTATTTCAGAGGTCGCCCAGGTGCAGCTGGTGGTAATCGTCGAAGCCCTGTTGGTCAGGGAAAGCGCAGAACCCCGATGTCTGTGGTGCTGTAGATGCGCTGGGAATGGCCGGTGAGGAGCAGCAAGAGCTTGACAGGCTGGCACTTTCGGTGTGGGAGCAATCGTCCGATGTTCGTGATTTTTCGTTTATTTTTTTCAGTGGGCGCCCAGGTGCAGCTGGTGGTAAACGTCGAAGCCCTGTTGTTCAGGGAAAGCGCAGAACCCCGATGTCTGTGGTGCTGTAGATGAACTGCCAAAGTCCGGTGAGTAGCAGCAAGAGCTTGAGTTGCTGGCACTTTCGGTGTGGGAGGAATCGTCCGACGTTCGTGATTTTTCGGGGTTTTTTTTCAGTGGGCGCCCAGGTGCAGCTGGTGGTAAACGTCAAAGCCCTGTTGGTCAGGGAAAGCCCGGAGCCCCGATGTCTGTGGTGCTGTAGATGCGCTGGGAATGGCCGGTGAGGAGCAGCAAGAGCTTGAGTTGCTGGCACTTTCGGTGTGGGTGCAATCGTCCGATGTTCGTGATTTTTCGTTTATTTTTTTCAGCGGGCGCCCCGGTGCAGCTGGTGGTAAACGTCGAAGCCCTGTTGGTCAGGGAAAGCGCAGAACCCCGATGTCTGTGGTGCTGTAGATGCACTGCCAAAGTCCGGTGAGTAGCAGCAAGAGCTTGAGTTGCTGGCACTTTCGGTGTGGGAGCAATCGTCCGATGTTCATGATTTTTCGTTTATTTTTTTCAGTGGGCGCCCAGGTTCAGCTGGTGGTAAATGTCGAAGCCCTGTTGGTCAGGGAAAGCCCAGAGCCCCGATGTCTGTGGTGCTGTAGATGCGCTGGGAATGGGAGGTGAGTAGCAGCAAGAGCTTGAATGGCTGGAACGTTGGGTGTGGGAGCAATCGTCGGACGTTTGTGATTTTTTCAGGGTTTTTATTCACTGGGCGCCCAGGTTCAGCTGGTGGTAAACGTCGAAGCCCTGTTGGGTAGGGAAAGCCCAGAGCCCCGATGTCTGTGGTGCTGTAGATGCGCTGCCAATGGCTGGTGAGGAACAGCAAGAGCTTGAGTTGCTGGCACTTTCGGTGTGGGAGGAATCGTCCGATGTTCGTGATTTTTCGGGGTTTTATTTCAGTGGGAGCCCTGGTGCAGCGGGTGGTAAACGTCGAAGCCCTGTTGGTCAGGGAAAGCCCGGAGCCCTGATATCTGTGGTGCTGTAGATGCGCTGCCAATGGCCGGGGAGGAGCAGATAGAGCTTGACAGGCTGGCACTTTCGGTGTGCGAGGAATCGTCGAACGTTTCTGATTTTTCGGGATTTTTTTTTAGTGGGAGCCCAGGTTTAGCTAGTTGTAAACGTCGAAGCCCTGTTGGTCAGGGAAAGCCCGGAGCCCTGATGTCTGTGGTGCTGTAGGTGCGCTGGGAATGGCCGGTGAGGAGCAGCAAGAGCTTGACTGGCTGGCACTTTCGGTGTGGGAGCAATCGTCCGACGTTTGTTATATTTCGGGGTTTTATTTCAGAGGTCGCCCAGGTGCAGCTGGTGGTAATCGTCGAAGCCCTGTTGGTCAGGGAAAGCGCAGAACCCCGATGTCTGTGGTGCTGTAGATGCGCTGGGAATGGCCGGTGAGGAGCAGCAAGAGCTTGACAGGCTGGCACTTTCGGTGTGGGAGCAATCGTCCGATGTTCGTGATTTTTCGTTTATTTTTTTCAGTGGGCGCCCAGGTGCAGCTGGTGGTAAACGTCGAAGCCCTGTTGTTCAGGGAAAGCGCAGAACCCCGATGTCTGTGGTGCTGTAGATGAACTGCCAAAGTCCGGTGAGTAGCAGCAAGAGCTTGAGTTGCTGGCACTTTCGGTGTGGGAGGAATCGTCCGACGTTCGTGATTTTTCGGGGTTTTTTTCAGTGGGCTCCCAGGTGCAGCTGGGTGTAAACGTCGAAGCCCTGTTGGTCAGGGAAAGCCCGGAGCCCCGATATCTGTGGTGCTGTAGATGCACTGGGAATGTGCGGTGAGGAGCAGCAAGAGCTTGACAGGCTGGCATTTAAGGTGTGGCAGGAATCGTCCGACATTTGTGATTTTTGGGGTTTTTTTTTCAGCGGGTGCCCAGGTTCAGCTGGTGGTAAACGTCGAAGCCCTGTTGGTCAGGGAAAGCCCAGAGCCCCGATGTCTGTGGTGCTGTAGATGCGCTGCCATTGGCCGGTGAGGAGCAGCAAGAGCTTGAGTTGCTGGCACTTTCGGTGTGGGATCAATCGTCCGACGTTTTTGATTTTTCAGGGGTTTTTTTCAGTGGGCAATCAGGTGCAGCTGGTGGTAAACGTCGAAGCCCTGTTGGTCAGGGAAAGCCCGGAGCCCCGATGTCTGTGGTGCTGTAGATGCACTGCCAAAGTCCGGTGAGTAGCAGCAAGAGCTTGAGTTGCTGGCACTTTCGGTGTGGGAGGAATCGTCCGACGTTTGTTATTTTTCGGGGTTTTATTTCAGTGGGCGCCCAGGTTCAGCTGGTGGTAAACGTCGAAGCCCTGTTGGTCAGGGAAAGCTTGGAGCCCCGATGTCTGTGGTGCTGTAGATGCGCTGCCAATGGCCGGGGAGGAGCAGCAAGGGCTTGAGTTGCTGGCACTTTTGGTGTTGGAGCAATCGTTCGACGTTCGTGATTTTTCGGGGTTTTATTTCAGTGGGCGCCCAGGTGCAGCTGGTGGTAAACTTCGAAGCCCTGTTGGTCAGGGAAAGCCCGGAGCCCCGATATCTGTGGTGCTGTAGATGTGCTGGGAATGGCCGGTGAGGAGCAGCAAGAGCTTGACTGGCTGGCACTTTCGTTGTGGGAGCAATCGTCCGACGTTCGTGATTTTTCGGGGTTTTATTTCAGTGGGCGCCCAGCTGCAGCGGGTGGTAAACGTCGAAGCCCTGTTGGTCAGGGAAAGCCCGGAGCCCCGATGTCTGTGGCGCTGTAGATGCGCTGGGAATTGCTGGTTAGAAGCAGCATGAGCTTGACTGGCTGGCACTTTCGGTGTGGGAGCAATCGTCTGATGTTCGTGATATTTTGTTTATTTTTTCCAGTGGGCGCCAGGTGCAGCTGGTGGTAAACGTCGAAGCCCTGTTGGTCAGGGAAAGCCCGGAGCTGTGATGTCTGTGGTGCTGTAGATGCACTGCCAAAGTCCGGTGAGGAACAGCAAGAGCTTGAGTTGCTGGCACTTTTTGTGTGGGAGGAATCGTCCGACGTTTGTGATTTTTCGGGGTTTTATTTCAGGGGGCGCCCAGGTGCAGCTGGTGGTAAACGTCGAAGCCCTGTTGGTCAGGGAAAGCCCGGAGCCCCGATGTCTGCGGTGTTGTAGATGCGCTGCCAGTGGCCGGGGAGGAGCAGCAAGAGCTTGACTGGCTGGAACTTTCGGTGTGGGAGCAATCGTCCGATGTTCGTGATTTTTCGGGGTTCTTTTCAGTGGGAGCCCAAATTCAGCGAGTGGTAAACGTCGAAGCCCTGTTGGTCAGGGAAAGCCCGGAGCCCCAATGTCTGCGGTGTTGTAGATGCGCTGGGAATGGCCGGTGAGGAGCAGCAAGAGGTTGACAGGCTGGTATTTAAGGTGTGGCAGGAATCGTCCGACGTTTGTGATTTTTGGGGTTTTTTTTTCAGGGGGCACCCAGGTGCAGCTGGTGGTAAATGTCGAAGCCCGGTTCGTCAGGGAAAGCCCGGAGCCCCGATGTCTGTGGTGCTGTAGGTGCGCTGCCAGTGGCCGGTGAGGAGCAGCAAGAGCTTGAGTTGCTGGCACTTTCGGTGTGGGAGCAATCGTCCGATGTTCGTGATTTTTCGGGGTTCTTTTCAGTGGGCGCCCAGGTGCAGCTGATGGTAAACGTCGAAGCCCTGTTGGTCCGGGAAAGCCCAGAGCCCCGATGTCTGTGGTGCTGTAGATGCGCTGGGAATGGCCGGTGAGGAGCAGCAAGAGCTTGTGTTGCTGGCACTTTTGGTGTGGGAGCAATCGTCCGATGTTCGTGATTTTTCAGGGTTTTTTTTTCAGTGGGCGCCCAGGTGCAGCTGGTGGTAAACGTCGAAGCCCTGTTGGTCAGGGAAAGCCCGGAGCCCCGATGTCTGTGGTGCTGTAGATGCGCTGCCAATGGCCGGTGTGGAGCAGCAAGAGCTTGTGTTGCTGGCACTTTCGGTGTGGGAGCAATCGTCCGATGTTCATGATTTTTCGTTTTTTTTTTAGTGAGCGCCCAGCTGCAGCGGATGCTAAACGTCGAAGCCCTGTTGGTCATGGAAAGCCCGGAGCCCCGATGTCTGTGGTGCTGTAGATGCGCTGCCAGTGGCCGGTGAGGAGCAGCAAGAGCTTGTGTTGCTGGCACTTTTGGTGTGGGATCAATCGTCCGACGTTTTTGATTTTTCAGGGTTTTTTTTCAGTGGGTAACCAGGTGCAGCTGGTGGTAAATGTCGAAGCCCTGTTGGTCAGGGAAAGCCCGGAGCCGCGATCTCTGTGGTGCTGTAGATGCGCTGCCAATGGCCAGTGAGGAACAGCAAGAGCTTGACTGGCTGGCACTTTCGCTGTGGGAGCAATCGTGCGATGTTCGTGATTTTTCGTTTATTTTCTTCAGTGGGCGCCCAGGTTCAGCTGGTGGTAAACGTCGAAGCCCTGTTGGTCAGGGAAAGCCCGGAGCCCCGATGTCTGTGGTGCTGTAGATGCGCTGCCAATGGCCCGTGAGTAGCAGCAAGAGCTTGAGTTGCTGGCACTTTCGGTGTGGGAGGAATCGTCCGACGTTTTTTATTTTTCGGGGTTTTATTTCAGTGGGCGCCCAGGTGCAGCTGGTGGTAAACGTCGAAGCCCTGTTGGTCAGGGAAAGCTCGGAGCCCCGATGTCTGTGGTGTTGTAGATGCGCTGGGAATGGGAGGTGAGTAGCAGGAAGAGCTTGAGTTGCTGGCACTTGCAGTGTGGGAGCAATCGTTTGACGTTTTTGATTTTTCAGGGTTTTATTTCAGTGGGTAACCAGGTGCAGCTGGTGGTAAATGTCGAAGCCCTGTTGTTCAGGGAAAGCTCGGAGCCCCGATGTCTGTGGTGCTGTAGATGCGCTGCCAATGGCCGGTGAGGAGCAGCAAGAGCTTGACTGGCTGGCACTTTCGGTGTGGGAGCAATCGTCCGATGTTCATGATTTTTCAGGGTTTTATTTCAGTGGGCGCCCAGGTGCAGCTGGTGGTAAACGTCGAAGCCCTGTTGGTCAGGGAAAGCGCAGAACCCCGATGTCTGTGGTGCTGTAGATGCACTGCCAAAGTCCGGTGAGGAGCAGCAAGAGCTTGAGTTGCTGGCACTTTCGCTGTGGGAGCAATCGTCCGACGTTCGTGATTTTTCGGGGTTTTATTTCAGTGGGCGCCCAGGTGCAGCTGGTGGTAAACGTCGAAGCCCTGTTTGTCAGGGAAAGCCCGGAGCCCCGATGTCTGTGGTGCTGTAGATGCGCTGGGAATGGCTGGTGAGGAGCAGCAAGAGCTTGACAGGCTGGCACTTTCGGTGTGGGAGCAATCGTCCGATGTTCGTGATTTTTCGTGGATTTTTTTTCAGAGGTCGCCCAGGTTCAGCTGGTGGTAAACGTCGAAGCCCTGTTGGTCAGGGAAAGCCCGGAGCCCCGATGTCTTTGGTGCTGTAGATGCGCTGCCAATGGCCGCTTAGGAGCAGCAAGAGCTTGACTGGGTGGCACTTTCGGTGTGGGAGCAATCGTCCGACGTTCGTGATTTTTCCGGGTTTTACTTCCAGTGCGCGCCCATTTGCAGCTGGTGGTAAACATCGAAGCCCTGTTGGTCAGGGAAAGCCCAGAGCCCCGATGTCTGTGGTGCTGTAGATGCGCTGCCAATGGCCGGTGAGGAGCAGCAAGAGCTTGTGTTGCTGGCACTTTTGGTGTGGGAGCAATCATCCGACGTTTGTGATTTTTCGGGGTTCTTTTCAGTGGGAGCCCAGGTGCAGCGGGTGCTAAACGTCGAAGCCCTGTTGGTCAGGGAAAGCCCGGAGCCCCGATGTCTGTGGTGCTGTAGATGCGCTGCCAATGGCCGGTGAGGAGCAGCAGGAGCTTGAGTTGCTGGCACTTTCACTGTGGGAGCAATCGTCCGATGTTCGTGATTTTTCGTTTATTTTTTTCAGTGGGCGCCCAGGTGCAGCTGATGGTAAATGTCGAAGCCCTGTTGTTCAGGGAAAGCGCAGAACCCCGATGTCTGTGGTGCTGTAGATGCACTGCCAAAGTCCGGTGTGTAGCAGAAGGAGCTTGAGTTGCTGGCACTTTCGGTGTGGGAGCAATCGTCCGACTGTCGTGATTTTTCGGGGTTTTACTTTCAATGGGCGCCCAGGTTGAGCTGGTGGTAAACGTCGAAGCCCTGTTGGTCAGGGAAAGCCCAGAGCCCCGATGTCTTTGGTGCTGTAGATGCGCTGGGAATGGCCGGTGAGGAGCAGCAAGAGCTTGACTGGCTGGCACTTTTGCTATGGGAGCAATCGTCCGATGTTCGTGATTTTTCTTTTATTTTTCTCAGCGGGTGCCCAGGTTCAGCTGGTGATAAACGTCGAAGCCCTGTTGGTCAAAGAAAGCGCAGAACCCCGATGTCTGTGGTGCTGTAGATGCACTGCCAAAGTCCGGTGAGTAGCAGCAAGAGCTTGAGTTGCTGGCACTTTCGGTGTGGGAGCAATCGTCGGACGTTTGTGATTTTTGGGGATTTTTATTCACTGGGCGCCCAGGTTCAGCTGGTGGTAAACGTCGAAGCCCTGTTGGTCAGGGAAAGCCCAGAGCCCCGATGTCTTTGGTGCTGTAGATGCGCTGGGAATGGCCGGTGAGGAGCAGCAAGAGCTTGAGTTGCTGGCACTTTTGGTGTGGGAGCAATCGTCCGACGTTCGTGATTTTTCGGGGTTTTATTTCAGTGGACGCCCAGGTGCAGCTGGTGGTAAACTTCTAAGCCCTGTTGGTCAGGGAAAGCCCGGAGCCCCGATGTCTGTGGTGCTGTAGATGCGCTGGCAACGGCCGGTGAGAAGCAGCAAGAGCTTGACTGGCTGGCACTTTTGGTGTGGGAGCAATCGTCTGATGTTCATGATTTTTCGTTTATTTTTTTCAGTGGGCGCCCAGGTGCAGCTGGTGGTAATCGTCAAAGGCCTGTTCGTCAGGGAAAGCCCGGAGCCCCGATGTCTGTGGTGCTGTAGATGCGCTGGGAATGGCCGGTGAGGAGCAGCAAGAGCTTCACAGGCTGGCACTTTCGGTGTGGGAGCAATCGTCCGACGTTCGTGATTTTTCGGGATTTTTTTTCAGTGGGCGCCCAGGTGCAGCTGGTGGTAAACGTCAAAGCCCTGTTGGTCAGGGAAAGCCCGGAGCCCCGATGTCTGTGGTGCTGTAGATGCGCTGGGAATGGCCGGTGAGGAGCAGCAAGAGCTTGAGTTGCTGGCACTTTCGGTGTGGGAGCAATCGTCCGATGTTCGTGATTTTTCGTTTATTTTTTTCAGTGGGCGCCCCGGTGCAGCTGGTGGTAAACGTCGAAGCCCTGTTGGTCAGGGAAAGCGCAGAACCCCGATGTCTGTGGTGCTGTAGATGCACTGCCAAAGTCCGGTGAGTAGCAGCAAGAGCTTGAGTTGCTGGCACTTTCGGTGTGGGAGCAATCGTCCGATGTTCATGATTTTTCGTTTATTTTTTTCAGTGGGCGCCCAGGTTCAGCTGGTGGTAAATGTCGAAGCCCTGTTGGTCAGGGAAAGCCCGGAGCCCCGATGTCTGTGGTGCTGTAGATGCGCTGGGAATGGGAGGTGAGTAGCAGCAAGAGCTTGAATGGCTGGAACGTTGGGTGTGGCAGCAATCGTCGGACGTTTGTGATTTTTTCAGGGTTTTTATTCACTGGGCGCCCAGGTTCACCTGGTGGTAAACGTCGAAGCCCTGTTGGGTAGGGAAAGCCCAGAGCCCCGATGTCTGTGGTGCTGTAGATGCGCTGCCAATGGCTGGTGAGGAACAGCAAGAGCTTGAGTTGCTGGCACTTTCGGTGTGGGAGGAATCGTCCGATGTTCGTGATTTTTCGGGGTTTTATTTCAGTGGGAGCCCTGGTGCAGCGGGTGGTAAACGTCGAAGCCCTGTTGGTCAGGGAAAGCCCGGAGCCCCGATATCTGTGGTGCTGTAGATGCGCTGGGAATGGCCGGTGAGGAGCAACAAGAGCTTGACTGGCTGGCACTTTCGGTGTGGGAGTAATCGTCCGATGTTCGTGAATTTTCGTTTATTTTTTTCAGTGGGCGGCCACGTGCAGCTGGTGGTAATCGTCGAAGCCCTGTTGGTCAGGGAAAGCCCGGAGCCCTGATATCTGTGGTGCTGTAGATGCGCTGCCAATGGCCGGGGAGGAGCAGCAAGAGCTTGACAGGCTGGCACTTTCGGTGTGCGAGGAATCGTCGAACGTTTCTGATTTTTCGGGATTTTTTTTTAGTGGGAGCCCAGGTTTAGCTAGTTGTAAACGTCGAAGCCCTGTTGGTCAGGGAAAGCCCGGAGCCCTGATGTCTGTGGTGCTGTAGGTGCGCTGGGAATGGCCGGTGAGGAGCAGCAAGAGCTTGACTGGCTGGCACTTTCGGTGTGCGAGCAATCGTCCGACGTTCGTGATTTTTCGGGGTTTTATTTCAGTGGGAGCCCAGGTGCAGCTGGTGGTAATCGTCGAAGCCCTGTTGGTCAGGGAAAGCGCAGAACCCCGATGTCTGTGGTGCTGTAGATGCGCTGGGAATGGCCGGTGAGGAGCAGCAAGAGCTTGACAGGCTGGCACTTTCGGTGTGGGAGCAATCGTCCGATGTTCGTGATTTTTCGTTTATTTTTTTCAGTGGGCGCCCAGGTGCAGCTGGTGGTAAACGTCGAAGCCCTGTTGTTCAGGGAAAGCGCAGAACCCCGATGTCTGTGGTGCTGTAGATGAACTGCCAATGGCCGCTTAGGAGCAGCAAGAGCTTGAGTTGCTGGCACTTTCGGTGTGGGAGGAATCGTCCGACGTTCGTGATTTTTCGGGGTTTTTTTCAGTGGGCTCCCAGGTGCAGCTGGGTGTAAACGTCGAAGCCCTGTTGGTCAGGGAAAGCCCGGAGCCCCGATATCTGTGGTGCTGTAGATGCGCTGGGAATGTGCGGTGAGGAGCAGCAAGAGCTTGACAGGCTGGCACTTTCGGTGTGGGAGCAATCGTCCGATGTTCGTGATTTTTCGTTTATTTTTTTCAGTGGGCGCCCAGGTGCAGCTGGTGGTAAACGTCGAAGCCCTGTTGTTCAGGGAAAGCGCAGAACCCCGATGTCTGTGGTGCTGTAGATGAACTGCCAAAGTCCGGTGAGTAGCAGCAAGAGCTTGAGTTGCTGGCACTTTCGGTGTGGGAGGAATCGTCCGACGTTCGTGATTTTTCGGGGTTTTTTTCAGTGGGCTCCCAGGTGCAGCTGGGTGTAAACGTCGAAGCCCTTTTTGTCAGGGAAAGCCCGGAGCCCCGATATCTGTGGTGCTGTAGATGCGCTGCCAATGGCCGGGGAGGAGCAGCAAGGGCTTGAGTTGCTGGCACTTTTGGTGTTGGAGCAATCGTTCGACGTTCGTGATTTTTTGGGGTTTTATTTCAGTGGGCGCCCAGGTGCAGCTGGTGGTAAACGTCGAAGCCCTGTTGGTCAGGGAAAGCCCGGAGCCCCGATGTCTGTGGTGTTGTAGATGCGCTGGGAATGGCCGGTGAGGAGCAGCAAGAGCTTGACTGACTGGCACTTTCAGTGTGGGAGCAATTGTCCGATGTTCGTGATTTTTCTTTTATTTTTCTCAGCGGGTGCCCAGGTTCAGCTGGTGGTAAACGTCGAAGCCCTGTTGGTCAAAGAAAGCTCAGAACCCCGATGTCTGTGGTGCTGTAGATGCACTGCCAAAGTCTGGTGACAGGCAGCAAGAGCTTGAGTTGCTGGCACTTTCGGTGTGGGAGGAATCGTCCGACGTTTGTTATTTTTCGGGGTTTTATTTCAGTGGGCGCCCAGGTTCAGCTGGTGGTAAACGTCGAAGCCCTGTTGGTCAGGGAAAGCCCGGAGCCTCGATATCTGTGGTGCTGTAGATGCGCTGGGAATGGCCGGTGAGGAGCAGCAAGAGCTTGAGTTGCTGGCACTTTGGGTGTGGGAGCAATCGTCCGACGTTCGTGATTTTTCGGGGTTTTATTTCAGTGGGCGCCCAGGTGCAGCTGGTGGTAAACTTCTAAGCCCTGTTGGTCAGGGAACACCCGGAGCCCCGATGTCTGTGGTGCTGTAGATGCGCTGGCAACGGCCGGGGAGGAGCAGCAAGAGCTTGACTGGCTGGCACTTTTGGTGTGGGAGCAATCGTCTGATGTTCGTGATTTTTCGTTTATTTTTTCAGTGGGCGCCCAGGTGCTGCTGGTGGTAATCGTCGAAGCCCTGTTCATCAGGGAAAGCCCGGAGCCCCGATGTCTGTGGTGCTGTAGATGCCCTGGGAATGGCCGGTGAGGAGCAGCAAGAGCTTCACAGGCTGGCACTTTCGGTGTGGGAGCAATCGTCCGACGTTCGTGATTTTTCGGGATTTTTTTTCAGTGGGCGCCCAGGTGCAGCTGGTGGTAAACGTCAAAGCCCTGTTGGTCAGGGAAAGCCCGGAGCCCCGATGTCTGTGGTGCTGTAGATGCACTGCCAAAGTCCGGTGAGTAGCAGCAAGAGCTTGAGTTGCTGGCACTTTCGGTGTGGGAGCAATCGTCCGATGTTCATGATTTTTCGTTTATTTTTTTCAGTGGGCGCCCAGGTTCAGCTGGTGGTAAATGTCGAAGCCCTGTTGGTCAGGGAAAGCCCAGAGCCCCGATGTCTGTGGTGCTGTAGATGCGCTGGGAATGGGAGGTGAGTAGCAGCAAGAGCTTGACTGTCTGGCACGTTGGGTGTGGGAGCAATCGTCGGACGTTTGTGATTTTTTTGGGGTTTTTATTCACTGGGCGCCCAGGTTCAGCTGGTGGTAAATGTCGAAGCCCTGTTGGGTAGGGAAAGCCCAGAGCCCCGATGTCTGTGGTGCTGTAGATGCGCTGCCAATGGCTGGTGAGGAACAGCAAGAGCTTGAGTTGCTGGCACTTTCGGTGTGGGAGGAATCGTCCGATGTTCGTGATTTTTCGGGGTTTTATTTCAGTGGGAGCCCTGGTGCAGCGGGTGGTAAACGTCGAAGCCCTGTTGGTCAGGGAAAGCCCGGAGCCCCGATATCTGTGGTGCTGTAGATGCGCTGGGAATGGCCGGTGAGGAGCAGCTAGAGCTTGACTGTCTGGCACTTTCGGTGTGGGAGTAATCGTCCGATGTTCGTGATTTTTCGTTTATTTTTTTCAGTGGGCGGCCACGTGCAGCTGGTGGTAATCGTCGAAGCCCTGTTGGTCAGGGAAAGCCCGGAGCCCTGATATCTGTGGTGCTGTAGATGCGCTGCCAATGGCCGGGGAGGAGCAGCAAGAGCTTGACAGGCTGGCACTTTCGGTGTGCGAGGAATTGTCGGACGTTTCTGATTTTTCGGGATTTTTTTTTAGTGGGAGCCAAGGTTTAGCTAGTTGTAAACGTCGAAGCCCTGTTGGTCAGGGAAAGCCCGGAGCCCCGATGTCTGTGGTGCTGTAGGTGCGCTGGGAATGGCCGGTGAGGAGCAGCAAGAGCTTGACTGTCTGGCACTTTTGGTGTGGGAGCAATCGTCCGACGTTCGTGATTTTTCGGGGTTTTATTTCAGTGGGAGCCCAGGTTCAGCGAGTGGTAAACGTCGAAGCCCTGTTCGTCAGGGAAAGCCCGGAGCCCCGATGTCTGTGGTGCTGTAGATGCACTGCCACTGTCCGGTGAGGAACAGCAAGAGCTTGACTGGCTGGCACTTTCGGTGTGGGAGCAATCGTCCGACGTTCGTGATTTTTCGGGGTTTGATTTCAGTGGGAGCCCAGGTGCAGCTGTTGGTAAATGTCGAAGCCCTGTTGGTCACGGAAAGCTCGGAGCCCCGATGTCTGTGGTGTTGTAGATGCACTGGGAATGGAAGGTGAGGAGCACCTACAGCTTGACGGGCTGGCAATTTCGGTGTGGGAGCAATCGTCCGACGTTCGTGATTTTTCGTTTATTTTTTTCAGTGGGCGCCCAGGTGCAGCGGGTGGTAAACGTCGAAGCCCTGTTGGTTAGGGAAAGCGCAGAACCCCAATGTCTGTGGTGCTGTAGATGCACTGCCAAAGTCCGGTGAGTAGCAGCAAGAGCTTGAGTTCCGGGCACTTTCGTTGTGGGAGCAATCGTCCGACGTTCGTGATTTTTCGGGGTTTTATTTCAGTGGGCGCCCAGGTGCAGCTGGTGGTAAATGTCGAAGCCCTGTTGGTCAGGGAAAGCCCGGAGCCCCGATGTCTGTGGTGCTGTAGATGCGCTGGCAATGGCCGGTGAGGAGCAGCAAGAGCTTGACTGGCTGGCACTTTTGGTGTCGGAGCAATCGTCCGACGTTTGTGATTTTTCGGGGTTCTTTTCAGTGGGAGCCCAGGTGCAGCTGGTGGTAAATGTCGAAGCCCTGTTGGTCAGGGAAAGCCCGGAGCCCCGATGTCTGTGGTGTTGTAGATGCGCTGCCACTGTCCGGTGAGGAGCAGCAAGAGCTTGACTGGCTGGCACTTTGGGTGTGGGAGCAATCGTCCGACGTTCGTGATTTTTCGGGGTTTTATTTCAGTGGGCGCCCAGGTTCAGCTGGTGGTAAACTTCTAAGCCTTGTTGGTCAGGGAAAGCCCGGAGCCCCGATGTCTGTGGTGCTGTAGATGGGCTGGGAGTGGCCGGTGAGGAGCAGCAAGAGCTTGACTGGCTGGCACTTTTGGTGTGGGAGCAATCGTCCGACGTTCGTGATTTTTCGGGGTTTTATTTCAGTGGGCGCCCAGGTGCAGCTGGTGGTAAACTTCTAAGCCCTGTTGGTCAGGGAAAGCCCGGAGCCCCGATGTCTGTGGTGCTGTAGATGCGCTGGTAACGGCCGCTGAGAAGCAGCAAGAGCTTGACTGGCTGGCACTTTTGGTGTGGGAGCAATCGTCTGATGTTCGTGATTTTTCGTTTATTTTTTTCAGTGGGCGCCCAGGTGCAGCTGATGGTAAATGTCGAAGCCCTGTTGGTCAGGGAAAGCCCGTAGCCCCGATGTCTGTGGTTCTGTAGATGTGCTGGGAATGCCCGGGGAGGAGCAACAAGAGCTTGACTGGCTGGCACTTTCGGTGTGGGAGCAATCGTCTGATGTTCGTGATATTTCGTTTATTTTTTTCAGTGGGCGCCCAGGTGCAGCTGGTGGTAATCGTCGAAGCCCTGTTCGTCAGGGAAAGCCCAGAGCCCCGATGTCTGTGGTGCTGTAGATGCGCTGGGAATGGCTGGTGAGGAGCAGCAAGAGCTTCACAGGCTGACACTTTCGGTGTGGGAGCAATCGTCCGACGTTCGTGATTTTTCGGGATTTTTTTTCAGTGGGCGCCCAGGTGCAGCTGGTGGTAAACGTCAAAGCCCTGTTGGTCAGGGAAAGCCCGGAGCCCCGATGTCTGTGGTGCTGTAGATGCGCTGGGAATGGGTGGTGAGGAGCAGCAAGAGCTTGAGTTGCTGGCACTTTCGGTGTGGGTGCAATCGTCCGATGTTCGTGATTTTTCGTTTATTTTTTTCAGTGGGCGCCCCGGTGCAGCTGGTGGTAAACGTCGAAGCCCTGTTGGTCAGGGAAAGCGCAGAACCCCGATGTCTGTGGTGCTGTAGATGCACTGCCAAAGTCCGGTGAGTAGCAGCAAGAGCTTGAGTTGCTGGCACTTTCGGTGTGGGAGCAATCGTCCGATGTTCATGATTTTTCGTTTATTTTTTTCAGTGGGCGCCCAGGTTCAGCTGGTGGTAAATGTCGAAGCCCTGTTGGTCAGGGAAAGCCCAGAGCCCCGATGTCTGTGGTGCTGTAGATGCGCTGGGAATGGGAGGTGAGTAGCAGCAAGAGCTTGAATGGCTGGAACGTTGGGTGTGGGAGCAATCGTCGGACGTTTGTGATTTTTTCAGGGTTTTTATTCACTGGGCGCCCAGGTTCAGCTGGTGGTAAACGTCGAAGCCCTGTTGGGTAGGGAAAGCCCAGAGCCCCGATGTCTGTGGTGCTGTAGATGCGCTGCCAATGGCTGGTGAGGAACAGCAAGAGCTTGAGTTGCTGGCACTTTCGGTGTGGGAGGAATCGTCCGATGTTCGTGATTTTTCGGGGTTTTATTTCAGTGGGAGCCCTGGTGCAGCGGGTGGTAAACGTCGAAGCCCTGTTGGTCAGGGAAAGCCCGGAGCCCCGATATCTGTGGTGCTGTAGATGCGCTGGGAATGGCCGGTGAGGTGCAGCTAGAGCTTGACTGTCTGGCACTTTCGGTGTGGGAGTAATCGTCCGATGTTCGTGATTTTTCGTTTATTTTTTTCAGTGGGCGGCCACGTGCAGCTGGTGGTAATCGTCGAAGCCCTGTTGGTCAGGGAAAGCCCGGAGCCCTGATATCTGTGGTGCTGTAGATGCGCTGCCAATGGCCGGGGAGGAGCAGCAAGAGCTTGACAGGCTGGCACTTTCGGTGTGCGAGGAATCGTCGAACGTTTCTGATTTTTCGGGATTTTTTTTTAGTGGGAGCCCAGGTTTAGCTAGTTGTAAACGTCGAAGCCCTGTTGGTCAGGGAAAGCCCGGAGCCCTGATGTCTGTGGTGCTGTAGGTGCGTTGGGAATGGCCGGTGAGGAGCAGCAAGAGCTTGACTGGCTGGCACTTTTGGTGTGGGAGCAATCGTCCGACGTTTGTGATTTTTCGGGGTTCTTTTCAGTGGGAGCCCAGGTTCAGCGAGTGGTAAACGTCTAAGCCCTGTTCGTCAGGGAAAGCCCGGAGCCCCGATGTCTGTGGTGCTGTAGATGCACTGCTACTGTCCGGTGAGGAACAGCAAGAGCTTGACTGGCTGGCACTTTCGGTGTGCGAGCAATCGTCCGACGTTCGTGATTTTTCGGGGTTTTATTTCAGTGGGAGCCCAGGTGCAGCTGGTGGTAAATGTCGAAGCCCTGTTGGTCAGGGAAAGCTCGGTGCCCCGATGTCTGTGGTGTTGTAGATGCGCTGGGAATGGCTGGTGAGGAGCACCTACACCTTGACGGGCTGGCACTTTCGGTGTGGGAGCAATCGTCCGACGTTTTTGATTTTTCGTTTATTTTTTTCAGTGGGCGCCCAGGTGCAGCGGGTGGTAAACGTCGAAGCCCTGTTGGTCAGGGAAAGCCCGGAGCCCCGATGTCTGTGGTGCTGTAGATGCGCTGCCAATGGCCGGGGAGGAGCAGCAAGAGCTTGAGTTTCTGGCACTTTCGGTGTGGGAGCAATCGTCCGACGTTCCTGATTTTTCGGGGTTCTTTTCAGTGGGCGCCCAGGTTCAACTGGTGGTAAACGTCAAAGCCCTGTTGGTCAGGGAAAGCCCGGAGCCGCGATGTCTGTGGTGTTGTAGATGCGCTGCCAATGGCCGGTGAGGAACAGCAAGAGCTTGACTGGCTGGCACTTTCGGTGTGGGAGCAATCGTCCGACGTTTGTTATATTTCGGGGTTTTATTTCAGAGGTCGCCCAGGTGCAGCTGGTGGTAATCGTCGAAGCCCTGTTGGTCAGGGAAAGCGCAGAACCCCGATGTCTGTGGTGCTGTAGATGCGCTGGGAATGGCCGGTGAGGAGCAGCAAGAGCTTGAGTTGCTGGCACTTTCGGTGTGGGAGCAATCGTCCGATGTTCGTGATTTTTCGTTTATTTTTTTCAGTGGGCGCCCAGGTGCAGCTGGTGGTAAACGTCGAAGCCCTGTTGTTCAGGGAAAGCGCAGAACCCCGATGTCTGTGGTGCTGTAGATGAACTGCCAAAGTCCGGTGAGTAGCAGCAAGAGCTTGAGTTGCTGGCACTTTTTGTGTGGGAGGAATCGTCCGACGTTTGTGATTTTTCGGGGTTTTATTTCAGGGGGCGCCCAGGTGCAGCTGGTGGTAAACGTCGAAGCCCTGTTGGTCAGGGAAAGCCCGGAGCCCCGATATCTGTGGTGCTGTAGATGCACTGGGAATGTGCGGTGAGGAGCAGCAAGAGCTTGACATGCTGGCATTTAAGGTGTGGCAGGAATCGTCCGACATTTGTGATTTTTGGGGTTTTTTTTTCAGGGGGCGCACAGGTTCACCTGGTGTTAAAAGTCGAAGCCCTGTTGGTCAGGGAAAGCCCAGAGCCCCGATGTCTGTGGTGCTGTAGATGCGCTGCCATTGGCCGGTGAGGAGCAGCAAGAGCTTGAGTTGCTGGAACTTTCGGTGTGGGATCAATCGTCCGACGTTTTTGATTTTTCAGGGGTTTTTTTCAGTGGGCAATCAGGTGCAGCTGGTGGTAAACGTCGAAGCCCTGTTGGTCAGGGAAAGCCCGGAGCCCCGATGTCTGTGGTGCTGTAGATGCACTGCCAAAGTCCGGTGAGTAGCAGCAAGAGCTTGAGTTGCTGGCACTTTCGGTGTGGGAGGAATCGTCCGACGTTTTTATTTTTCGGGGTTTTATTTCAGTGGGCGCCCAGGTTCAGCTGGTGGTAAACGTCGAAGCCCTGTTGGTCAGGGAAAGCTTGGAGCCCCGATATCTGTGGTGCTGTAGATGCGCTGCCAATGGCCGGGGAGGAGCAGCAAGGGCTTGAGTTGCTGGCACTTTTGGTGTTGGAGCAATCGTTCGACGTTCGTGATTTTTCGGGGTTTTATTTCAGTGGGCGCCCAGGTGCAGCTGGTGTTAAACTTCGAAGCCCTGTTGGTCAGGGAAAGCCCGGAGCCCCGATATCTGTGGTGCTGTAGATGCGCTGGGAACGGCCGGTGCGGAGCAGCAAGAGCTTGACTGGCTGGCTCTTTCGGTGTGGGAGCAATCGTCCGACGTTCGTGATTTTTCGTTTATTTTTTTCAGTGGGCGCCCAGGTGCAGCTGGTGGTAAACGTCGAAGCCCTGTTGGTCAGGGAAAGCGCAGAACCCCAATGTCTGTGGTGCTGTAGATTCGCTGCCAAAGTCCGGTGAGTAGCAGCAAGAGCTTGAGTTGCTGGCACTTTTGGTGTGGGAGGAATCGTTCGACGTTCGTGATTTTTCGGGGTTTTATTTCAGTGGGCGCCCAGGTGCAGCTGGTGGTAAACTTCGAAGCCCTGTTGGTCAGGGAAAGCCCGGAGCCCCGATGTCTGTGGTGCTGTAGATGCGCCTCCAATGGCTGGTGAGGAGCAGCAAGAGCTTGACTGTCTGGCACGTTGGGTGTGGGAGCAATCGTCGGACGTTTGTGATTTTTGGGGATTTTTATTCACTGGGCGCCCAGGTGCAGCTGGTGGTAAACGTCGAAGCCCTGTTGGTCAGGGAAAGCCCGGAGCCCCGATGTCTGTGGTGCTGTAGATGCGCTGGCAATGGCCGGTGAGGAGCAGCAAGAGCTTGAGTTCCTGGCACTTTTGGTGTGGGAGCAATCGTCCGACGTTCGTGATTTTTCAGGGTTTTACTTTCAGTGGGCGCCCAGGTTCAGCTGGTGGTAAACGTCGAAGCTGTGTTGGTCAGGGAAAGCCCGTAGCCCCGATGTCTGCAGTGCTGTAGATGCGCGGCCAATGGCCGGGGAGGAGCAGCAAGAGGCTGACGTGCTGGCACTTTCGATGTGGGTGCAATCGTCCGACGTTCGTGATTTTTGGGGGTTATTTTCAGTGGGCGCCCAGGTTCAGCTGATGGTAAACGTCGAAGCCCTGTTGGTCAGGGAAAGCCCAGAGCCCCGATGTCTGTGGTGCTGTAGATGCACTGGGAATGGGAGGGGAGTAGCAGCATGAGCTTGACTGGCTGGCACTTTCGGTGTGGCAGCAATCGTCCGACGTTCGTGATTTTTCGGGGTTTTATTTCAGTGGGCGCCCAGGTGCAGCTGGTTGTAAACGTCGAAGCCCTGTTGGTCAGGGAAAGCCCGGAGCCCCGATGTCTGTGGCGCTGTAGATGCGCCTCCAATGGCCGGGGAGGAGCAGCAAGAGCTTGACTGGCGGGCACTTTTGGTGTGGGAGCAATCGTCCGATGTTCGTGATTTTTCGGGGGTTCTTTTCAGTGGGAGCCCAGGTGCAGCGGGTGGTAAACGTCGAAGCACTGTTCGTCAGGGAAAGTCCAGAGCCCTGATGTCTGTGGTGCTGTAGATGCGCTGGGAATGGCCGGTGAGGCGCAGCAAGAGCTTGACTGGCTGGCACTTTCGGTGTGGGAGCAATTGTCCGACGTTTTTGATTTTTTAGGGTTTTTTTTTCAGTGGGTAACCAGGTGCAGCTGGTGGTAAATGTCGAAGCTCTGTTGGTCAGGGAAAGCCCGGAGCCCCGATGTCTGTGGTGCTGTAGATGCGCTGGGAATGCCCGGTGAGGAGCAGCTAGACGTTGACTGTCTGGCACTTTCGGTGTGGGAGCAATTGTCCGCCGTTCGTGATTTTTCGGGGTTTTATTTCAGTGGGCGCCCAGGTGCAGCTGGTGGTAAACTTCGAAGCCCTGTTGGTCAGGGAAAGCCCGGAGCCCCGATGTCTGTGGTGCTGTAGATGCGCTGGGAATGGCTGGTGAGAAGCAGCATGAGCTTGACTGGCTGGCATTTAAGGTGTGGCAGGAATCGTCTCATGTTTGTGATATTTCGTTTATTTTTTTTAGTGGGCGCCCATGTGCAGCGGGTGGTAAACGTCGAAGCCCTGTTGGTCAGGGAAAGCCCGGAGCCCCGATGTCTGTGGCGCTGTAGATGCGCTGGGAATTGCTGGTTAGAAGCAGCATGAGCTTGACTGGCTGGCACTTTCGGTGTGGGAGCAATCGTCTGATGTTCGTGATATTTTGTTTATTTTTTCCAGTGGGCGCCCAGGTGCAGCTGGTGGTAAACGTCGAAGCCCTGTTGGTCAGGGAAAGCCCGGAGCTGTGATGTCTGTGGTGCTGTAGATGCACTGCCAAAGTCCGGTGAGGAACAGCAAGAGCTTGAGTTGCTGGCACTTTTTGTGTGGGAGGAATCGTCCGACGTTTGTGATTTTTCGGGGTTTTATTTCAGGGGGCGCCCAGGTGCAGCTGGTGGTAAACGTCGAAGCCCTGTTGGTCAGGGAAAGCCCGGAGCCCCGATATCTGCGGTGCTGTAGATGCGCTGCCAGTGGCCGGGGAGGAGCAGCAAGAGCTTGACTGGCTGGAACGTTGGGTGTGGGAGCAATCGTCCGATGTTCGTGATTTTTCGGGGTTCTTTTCAGTGGGAGCCCAGGTACAGCGAGTGGTAAACGTCGAAGTCCTGTTCGTCAGGGAAAGCTCGGAGCCCCGATGTCTGCGGTGTTGTAGATGCGCTGGGAATGGCCGGTGAGGAGCAGCAAGAGGTTGACAGGCTGGCATTTAAGGTGTGGCAGGAATCGTCCGACGTTTATGATTTTTGGGGTTTTTTTTTCAGGGGGCACCCAGGTGCAGCTGGTGGTAAATGTCGAAGCCCGGTTCGTCAGGGAAAGCCCGGAGCCCCGATGTCTGTGGTGCTGTAGATGCGCTGCCAGTGGCCGGTGAGGAGCAGCAAGAGCTTGAGTTGCTGGCACTTTCGGTGTGGGAGCAATCGTCCGATGTTCGTGATTTTTCGGGGTTCTTTTCAGTGGGCGCCCAGGTGCAGCTGATGGTAAACGTCGAAGCCCTGTTGGTCCGGGAAAGCCCAGAGCCCCGATGTCTGTGGTGCTGTAGATGCGCTGGGAATGGCCGGTGAGGAGCAGCAAGAGCTTGTGTTGCTGGCACTTTTGGTGTGGGAGCAATCGTCCGATATTCGTGATTTTTCAGGGTTTTTTTTTCAGTGGGAGCCCAGGTGCAGCTGGTGGTAAACGTCGAAGCCCTGTTGGTCAGGGAAAGCCCGGAGCCCCGATGTCTGTGGTGCTGTAGATGCGCTGCCAATGGCCGGTGTGGAGCAGCAAGAGCTTGTGTTGCTGGCACTTTCGGTGTGGGAGCAATCGTCCGATGTTCATGATTTTTCGTTTTTTTTTTAGTGAGCGCCCAGCTGCAGCGGGTGCTAAACGTCGAAGCCCTGTTGGTCATGGAAAGCCCGGAGCCCCGATGTCTGTGGTGCTGTAGATGCACTGCCAGTGGCCGGTGAGGAGCAGCAAGAGCTTGTGTTGCTGGCACTTTTGGTGTGGGATCAATCGTCCGACGTTTTTGATTTTTCAGGGTTTTTTTTCAGTGGGTAACCAGGTGCAGCTGGTGGTAAATGTCGAAGCCCTGTTGGTCAGGGAAAGCCCGGAGCCGCGATCTCTGTGGTGCTGTAGATGCGCTGCCAATGGCCAGTGAGGAACAGCAAGAGCTTGACTGGCTGGCACTTTCGCTGTGGGAGCAATCGTGCGATGTTCGTGATTTTTCGTTTATTTTCTTCAGTGGGCGCACAGGTTCAGCTGGTGGTAAACGTCGAAGCCCTGTTGGTCAGGGAAAGCCCGGAGCCCCTATGTCTGTGGTGCTGTAGATGCGCTGCCAATGGCCGGTGAGGAGCAGCAAGAGCTTGAGTTGCTGGCACTTTCGGTGTGGGAGGAATCGTCCGACGTTTTTTATTTTTCGGGGTTTTATTTCAGTGGGCGCCCAGGTGCAGCTGGTGGTAAACGTCGAAGCCCTGTTGGTCAGGGAAAGCTCGGAGCCCCGATGTCTGTGGTGTTGTAGATGCGCTGGGAATGGGAGGTGAGTAGCAGGAAGAGCTTGAGTTGCTGGCACTTGCAGTGTGGGAGCAATCGTTTGACGTTTTTGATTTTTCAGGGTTTTATTTCAGTGGGTAACCAGGTGCAGCTGGTGGTAAATGTCGAAGCCCTGTTGTTCACGGAAAGCTCGGAGCCCCGATGTCTGTGGTGCTGTAGATGCGCTGCCAATGGCTGGTGAGGAGCAGCAAGAGCTTGACTGGCTGGCACTTTCGGTGTGGGAGCAATCGTCCGATGTTCGTGATTTTTCTTTTATTTTTTTCAGTGGGCGCCCAGGTTCAGCTGGTGGTAAACGTCGAAGCCCTGTTGGTCAGGGAAAGCGCAGAACCCCGATGTCTGTGGTGCTGTAGATGCACTGCCAAAGTCCGGTGAGGAGCAGCAAGAGCTTGAGTTGCTGGCACTTTCGCTGTGGGAGCAATCGTCCGACGTTCGTGATTTTTCGGGGTTTAATTTCAGTGGGCGCCCAGGTGCAGCGGGTGGTAATCGTCGAAGCCCTGTTTGTCAGGGAAAGCCCGGAGCCCCGATGTCTGTGGTGCTGTAGATGCGCTGGGAATGGCTGGTGAGGAGCAGCAAGAGCTTGACAGGCTGGCACTTTCGGTGTGGGAGCAATCGTCCGATGTTCGTGATTTTTCGTGGATTTTTTTTCAGAGGTCGCCCAGGTTCAGCTGGTGGTAAACGTCGAAGCCCTGTTGGTCATGGAAAGCCCGGAGCCCCGATGTCTTTGGTGCTGTAGATGCGCTGCCAATGGCCGCTTAGGAGCAGCAAGAGCTTGACTGGGTGGCACTTTCGGTGTGGGAGCAATCGTCCGACGTTCGTGATTTTTCCGGGTTTTACTTTCAGTGGGCACCCAGGTGCAGCTGGTGGTAAACGTCGAAGCCCTGTTCGTCAGGGAAAGCCCGGAGCCCCGATGTCTGTGGTGCTGTAGATGCGCTGGGAATGGGAGGTGAGGAGCAGCATGAGCTTGACTGGCTGGCACTTTCTGTGTGGGTGCAATCGTCCGACGTTCGTGATTTTTCGGGGTTTTATTTCAGTGGGCGCCCAGGTGCAGCTGGTGGTAAATGTTGAAGCCCTGTTGGTCAGGGAAAGCCCGGAGCCCCGATGTCTGTGGTGCTGTAGATGCGCTGGGAATGGCCGGGGAGGAGCAGCAAGAGCTTGTGTTGCTGGCTCTTTTGGTGTGGGATCAATCGTCCGACGTTTTTGATTTTTCAGGGTTTTTTTTCAGTGGGTAACCAGGTGCAGCTGGTGGTAAATGTCGAAGCCCTGTTGGTCAGGGAAAGCCCGGAGCCGCGATCTCTGTGGTGCTGTAGATGCGCTGCCAATGGCCAGTGAGGAACAGCAAGAGCTTGACTGGCTGGCACTTTCGCTGTGGGAGCAATCGTGCGATGTTCGTGATTTTTCGTTTATTATCTTCAGTGGGCGCCCAGGTTCAGCTGGTGGTAAACGTCGAAGCCCTGTTGGTCAGGGAAAGCCCGGAGCCCCGATGTCTGTGGTGCTGTAGATGCGCTGCCAATGGCCCGTGAGTAGCAGCAAGAGCTTGAGTTGCTGGCACTTTCGGTGTGGGAGGAATCGTCCGACGTTTTTTATTTTTCGGGGTTTTATTTCAGTGGGCGCCCAGGTGCAGCTGGTGGTAAACGTCGAAGCCCTGTTGGTCAGGGAAAGCTCGGAGCCCCGATGTCTGTGGTGTTGTAGATGCGCTGGGAATGGGAGGTGAGTAGCAGGAAGAGCTTGAGTTGCTGGCACTTGCAGTGTGGGAGCAATCGTTTGACGTTTTTGATTTTTCAGGGTTTTATTTCAGTGGGTAACCAGGTGCAGCTGGTGGTAAATGTCGAAGCCCTGTTGTTCAGGGAAAGCTCGGAGCCCCGATGTCTGTGGTGCTGTAGATGCGCTGCCAATGGCCGGTGAGGAGCAGCAAGAGCTTGACTGGCTGGCACTTTCGGTGTGGGAGCAATCGTCCGATGTTCATGATTTTTCGGGGTTTTATTTCAGTGGGCGCCCAGGTGCAGCTGGTGGTAAACGTCAAAGCCCTGTTGGTCAGGGAAAGCGCAGAACCCCGATGTCTGTGGTGCTGTAGATGCACTGCCAAAGTCCGGTGAGGAGCAGCAAGAGCTTGAGTTGCTGGCACTTTCGCTGTGGGAGCAATCGTCCGACGTTCGTGATTTTTCGGGGTTTTATTTCAGTGGGCGCCCAGGTGCAGCTGGTGGTAAACGTCGAAGCCCTGTTTGTCAGGGAAAGCCCGGAGCCCCGATGTCTGTGGTGCTGTAGATGCGCTGGGAATGGCTGGTGAGGAGCAGCAAGAGCTTGACAGGCTGGCACTTTCGGTGTGGGAGCAATCGTCCGATGTTCGTGATTTTTCGTGGATTTTTTTTCAGAGGTCGCCCAGGTTCAGCTGGTGGTAAACGTCGAAGCCCTGTTGGTCAGGGAAAGCCCGGAGCCCCGATGTCTTTGGTGCTGTAGATGCGCTGCCAATGGCCGCTTAGGAGCAGCAAGAGCTTGACTGGGTGGCACTTTCGGTGTGGGAGCAATCGTCCGACGTTCGTGATTTTTCCGGGTTTTACTTCCAGTGCGCGCCCATTTGCAGCTGGTGGTAAACATCGAAGCCCTGTTGGTCAGGGAAAGCCCAGAGCCCCGATGTCTGTGGTGCTGTAGATGCGCTGCCAATGGCCGGGGACAAGCAGCAAGAGCTTGACAGGCTGGCACTTTCGGTGTGGGAGGAATCGTCGGACGTTTGTGATTTTTGGGTTTTTTTTTTCAGGGGGCACCCAGGTGCAGCTGGTGGTAAATGTCGAAGCCCTGTTGGTCAGGGAAGGCGCAGAACCCCAATGTCTGTGGTGCTGTAGATGCGCTGCCAATGGCTGGTGAGGAGCAGCAAGAGCTTGAGTTGCTGGCACTTTCGGTGTGGGAGCAATCGTCCGATGTTCATGATTTTTCGGGTTTTTTTTCAGTGGGCGCCCAGCTGCAGCTGGTGGTAAATGTCGAAGCCCTGTTGGTCAGGGAAAGCCCGGAGCCCCGATGTCTGTGGTGCTGTAGATGCGCTGGGAATGGGCGGTGAGGAGCAGCTAGAGCTTGACAGGCTGGCACTTTCGGTGTGGGAGCAATCGTCCGACGTTCGTGATTCTTCGGGGTTTTACTTTCCGTGGGAACCCAGGTGCAGCTGGTGGTAAACGTCGAAGCCCTGTTGGTCAGGGAAAGCCCGGAGCCCCGATGTCTGTGGTGCTGTAGATGCGCTGCCAATGGCCGGTGAGGAGCAGCAAGAGCTTGTGTTGCTGGCACTTTTGGTGTGGGAGCAATCATCCGACGTTTGTGATTTTTCGGGGTTCTTTTCAGTGGGAGCCCAGGTGCAGCGGGTGCTAAACGTCGAAGCCCTGTTGGTCAGGGAAAGCCCGGAGCCCCGATGTCTGTGGTGCTGTAGATGCGCTGCCAATGGCCGGTGAGGAGCAGCAGGAGCTTGAGTTGCTGGCACTTTCACTGTGGGAGCAATCGTCCGATGTTCGTGATTTTTCTTTTATTTTTCTCAGCGGGTGCCCAGGTTCAGCTGGTGATAAACGTCGAAGCCCTGTTGGTCAAAGAAAGCGCAGAACCCCGATGTCTGTGGTGCTGTAGATGCACTGCCAAAGTCCGGTGAGTAGCAGCAAGAGCTTGAGTTGCTGGCACTTTCGGTGTGGGAGCAATCGTCGGACGTTTGTGATTTTTGGGGATTTTTATTCACTGGGCGCCCAGGTTCAGCTGGTGGTAAACGTCGAAGCCCTGTTGGTCAGGGAAAGCCCAGAGCCCCGATGTCTTTGGTGCTGTAGATGCGCTGCCAATGGCCGGTAAGGAGCAGCAAGAGCTTGACTGGCTGGCACTTTCGTTGTGGGAGCAATCGTCCGATGTTCGTGATTTTTCGGGGTTTTACTTTCAGTGGGCACACAGGTTCAGCTGGTGGTAAACGTCGAAGCTGTGTTGGTCAGGGAAAGCCCGGAGCCCCGATGTCTGTGGTGCTGTAGATGGGCTGCCAAATTCCGGTGAGGAGCAGCAAGAGCTTGACTGGCTGGCACTTTCGGTGTGGGAGCAATCGTCCGATGTTTGTGATTTTTCGTTTATTTTTATCAGTGGGCGCCCAGGTGCAACTGGTGGTAAACGTCGAAGCCCTGTTGGTCAGGGAAAGCGCAGAACCCCGATGTCTGTGGTGCTGTAGATGCGCTGGGAATGGCCGGTGAGGAGCAGCAAGAGCTTGTGTTGCTGGCACTTTTGATGTGGGAGGAATCGTCCGACGTTCGTGATTTTTCGGGGTTTTATTTCAGTGGGCGCCCAGGTTCAGCTGGTGGTAAACGTCGAAGCCCTGTTGGTCAGGGAAAGCCCGGAGCCCCGATGTCTGTGGTGCTGTAGATGCGCTGGAAATGGGCGGTGATGAGCAGCAAGAGCTTGACATGCTGGCATTTAATGTGTGGCAGGAATCGTCTGACATTTGTGATTTTTGGGGTTTTTTTTTTCAGGGGGAACCCACGTGCAGCTGGTGGTAAATGTCGAAGCCCGGTTCGTTAGGGAAAGCCTGGAGCCCCGATGTCTGTGGTGCTGTAGATGCGCTGCCAATGGCCGGTAAGGAGCAGCAAGAGCTTGACTGGCTGGCACTTTCGGTGTGGGAGCAATCGTCCGACGTTCGTGATTTTTCCGGGTTTTACTTCCAGTGCGCGCCCATTTGCAGCTGGTGGTAAACATCGAAGCCCTGTTGGTCAGGGAAAGCCCAGAGCCCCGATGTCTGTGGTGCTGTAGATGCGCTGCCAATGGCCGGGGACAAGCAGCAAGAGCTTGACAGGCTGGCACTTTCGGTGTGGGAGGAATCGTCGGACGTTTGTGATTTTTGGGATTTATTTTCAGGGGGCACCCAGGTGCAGCTGGTGGTAAACGTCGAAGCCCTGTTGGTCAGGGAAGGCGCAGAACCCCAATGTCTGTGGTGCTGTAGATGCGCTGCCAATGGCTGGTGAGGAGCAGCAAGAGCTTGAGTTGCTGGCACTTTCGGTGTGGGAGCAATCGTCCGATGTTCATGATTTTTCGGGTTTTTTTTCAGTGGGCGCCCAGCTGCAGCTGGTGGTAAATGTCGAAGCCCTGTTGGTCAGGGAAAGCCCGGAGCCCAGATGTCTGTGGTGCTGTAGATGCGCTGCCAATGGCCGGTGAGGAGCAGCAAGAGCTTGTGTTGCTGGCACTTTTGGTGTGGGAGCAATCATCCGACGTTTGTGATTTTTCGGGGTTCTTTTCAGTGGGAGCCCAGGTGCAGCGAGTGGTAAACGTCGAAGCCCTGTTGGTCAGGGAAAGCCCGGAGCCCCGATGTCTGTGGTGCTGTAGATGCGCTGCCAATGGCCGGTGAGGAGCAGCAAGAGCTTGAGTTGCTGGCACTTTCACTGTGGGAGCAATCGTCCGATGTTCGTGATTTTTCGTTTATTTTTTTCAGTGGGCGCCCAGGTGCAGCTGATGGTAAATGTCGAAGCCCTGTTGTTCAGGGAAAGCGCAGAACCCCGATGTCTGTGGTGCTGTAGATGCACTGCCAAAGTCCGGTGAGGAGCAGCAAGAGCTTGAGTTGCTGGCACTTTCGGTGTGGGAGCAATCGTCCGACTGTCGTGATTTTTCGGGGTTTTACTTTCAATGGGCGCCCAGGTTGAGCTGGTGGTAAACGTCGAAGCCCTGTTGGTCAGGGAAAGCCCGGAGCCCCGATGTCTGTGGTGCTGTAGATGCGCTGTCAATGGCCTGTGAGGAGCAGCAAGAGCTTGACTGTCTGGCACTTTGGGTGTGGGAGCAATCGTCGGACGTTTGTGATTTTTGGGGATTTTTATTCACTGGGCGCCCAGGTTCAGCTGGTGGTAAACGTCGAAGTCCTGTTGGTCAGGGAAAGCCCAGAGCCCCGATGTCTGTGGTGCTGTAGATGGGCTGGGAATGGCTGGTGAGGAGCAGCAAGAGCTTGACTGGCTGGCACTTTTGCTATGGGAGCAATCGTCCGATGTTCGTGATTTTTCTTTTATTTTTCTCAGCGGGTGCCCAGGTTCAGCTGGTGGTAAACGTCGAAGCCCTGTTGGTCAAAGAAAGCGCAGAACCCCGATGTCTGTGGTGCTGTAGATGCACTGCCAAAGTCCGGTGAGTAGCAGCAAGAGCTTGAAAGGCTGGCACTTTCGGTGTGGGAGCAATCGTCGGACGTTTGTGATTTTTGGGGATTTTTATTCACTGGGCGCCCAGGTTCAGCTGGTGGTAAACGTCGAAGCCCTGTTGGTCAGGGAAAGCCCAGAGCCCCGATGTCTTTGTTGCTGTAGATGCGCTGCCAATGGCCGGTAAGGAGCAGCAAGAGCTTGTGTTGCTGGCACTTTCGGTGTGGGAGCAATCGTCCGATGTTCATGATTTTTCGTTTTTTTTTTAGCGAACGCCCAGCTGCAGCGGGTGCTAAACGTCGAAGCCCTGTTGGTCATGGAAAGCCCGGAGCCCCGATGTCTGTGGTGCTGTAGATGCGCTGCCAATGGCCGGTGAGGAGCAGCAAGAGCTTGACTGGCTGGCACTTTCGTTGTGGGAGCAATCGTCCGATGTTCGTGATTTTTCGGGGTTTTACTTTCAGTGGGCACACAGGTTCAGCTGGTGGTAAACGTCGAAGCCCTGTTGGTCAGGGAAAGCCCGGAGCCCCGATGTCTGTGGTGCTGTAGATGGGCTGCCAAATTCCGTTGAGGAGCAGCAAGAGCTTGACTGGCTGGCACTTTCGGTGTGGGAGCAATCGTCCGATGTTTGTGATTTTTCGTTTATTTTTATCAGTGGGTGCCCAGGTGCAACTGGTGGTAAACGTCGAAGCCCTGTTGTTCAGGGAAAGCGCAGAACCCCGATGTCTGTGGTGCTGTAGATGCGCTGGGAATGGCCGGTTAGGACCAGCAAGAGCTTGAGTTGCTGGCACTTTTGATGTGGGAGGAATCGTCCGACGTTCGTGATTTTTCGGGGTTTTATTTCAGTGGGCGCCCAGGTTCAGCTGGTGGTAAACGTCGAAGCCCTGTTGGTCAGGGAAAGCCCGGAGCCCCGATGTCTGTGGTGCTGTAGATGCGCTGGGAATGGGAGGTGAGTAGCAGGAAGAGCTTGAGTTGCTGGCACTTGCAGTGTGGGAGCAATCGTTTGACGTTTTTGATTTTTCAGGGTTTTATTTCAGTGGGTAACCAGGTGCAGCTGGTGGTAAATGTCGAAGCCCTGTTGTTCAGGGAAAGCTCGGAGCCCCGATGTCTGTGGTGCTGTAGATGCGCTGCCAATGGCCGGTGAGGAGCAGCAAGAGCTTGACTGGCTGGCACTTTCGGTGTGGGAGCAATCGTCCGATGTTCGTGATTTTTCTTTTATTTTTTTCAGTGGGCGCCCAGGTGCAGCTGGTGGTAAACGTCGAAGCCCTGTTGGTCAGGGATAGCACAGAACCCCGATGTCTGTGGTGCTGTAGATGCACTGCCAAAGTCCGGTGAGGAGCAGCAAGAGCTTGAGTTGCTGGCACTTTCGCTGTGGGAGCAATCGTCCCACGTTCGTGATTTTTCGGGGTTTTATTTCAGTGGGCGCCCAGGTGCAGCGGGTGGTAATCGTCGAAGCCCTGTTTGTCAGGGAAAGCCCGTAGCCCCGATGTCTGTCGTGCTGTAGATGCGCTGGGAATGGCTAGTGAGGAGCAGCAAGAGCTTGACAGGCTGGCACTTTCGGTATGGGAGCAATCGTCCGATGTTCGTGATTTTTCGTGGATTTTTTTTTCAGAGGTCGCCCAGGTTCAGCTGGTGGTAAACGTCGAAGCCCTGTTGGTCAGGGAAAGCCCGGAGCCCCGATGTCTTTGGTGCTGTAGATGCGGTGCCAATGGCCGCTTAGGAGCAGCAAGAGCTTGACTGGGTGGCACTTTCGGTGTGGGAGCAATCGTCCGACATTCGTGATTTTTCCGGGTTTTACTTCCAGTGCGCGCCCATTTGCAGCTGGTGGTAAACATCGAAGCCCTGTTGGTCAGGGAAAGCCCAGAGCCCCGATGTCTGTGGTGCTGTAGATGCGCTGCCAATGGCCGGGGACAAGCAGCAAGAGCTTGACAGGCTGGCACTTTCGGTGTGGGAGGAATCGTCGGACGTTTGTGATTTTTTGGATTTTTTTTTCAGGGGGCACCCAGGTGCAGCTGGTGGTAAACGTCGAAGCCCTGTTGGTCAGGGAAGGCGCAGAACCCCAATGTCTGTGGTGCTGTAGATGCGCTGGGAATGGCCGGTTAGGACCAGCAAGAGCTTGAGTTGCTGGCACTTTTGATGTGGGAGGAATCGTCCGACGTTCGTGATTTTTCGGGGTTTTATTTCAGTGGGCGCCCAGGTTCAGCTGGTGGTAAACGTCGAAGCCCTGTTGGTCAGGGAAAGCCCGGAGCCCCGATGTCTGTGGTGCTGTAGATGCGCTGGGAATGGGCGGTGATGAGCAGCAAGAGCTTGACAGGCTGGCATTTAAGGTGTGGCAGGAATCGTCTGACATTCGTGATTTTTGGGGTTTTTTTTTCAGGGGGAACCCACGTGCAGCTGGTGGTAAATGTCGAAGCCCGGTTCGTTAGGGAAAGCCCGGAGCCCCGATGTCTGTGGTACTGTAGATGCGCTGCCAATGGCCGGTGAGTAGCAGCAAGAGCTTGAGTTGCTGGCACTTTCGGTGTGGGAGCAATCGTCCGACGTTTTTTATTTTTCGGGGTTTTATTTCAGTGGGCGCCCAGGTGCAGCTGGTGGTAAACGTCGAAGCCCTGTTGGTCAGGGAAAGCTCGGAGCCCCGATGTCTGTGGTGTTGTAGATGCGCTGGGAATGGGAGGTGAGTAGCAGGAAGAGCTTGAGTTGCTGGCACTTGCAGTGTGGGAGCAATCGTTTGACGTTTTTGATTTTTCAGGGTTTTATTTCAGTGGGTAACCAGGTGCAGCTGGTGGTAAATGTCGAAGCCCTGTTGTTCAGGGAAAGCTCGGAGCCCCGATGTCTGTGGTGCTGTAGATGCGCTGCCAATGGCCGGTGAGGAGCAGCAAGAGCTTGACTGGCTGGCACTTTCGGTGTGGGAGCAATCGTCCGATGTTCGTGATTTTTCTTTTATTTTTTTCAGTGGGCGCCCAGGTGCAGCTGGTGGTAAACGTCGAAGCCCTGTTGGTCAGGGAAAGCCCGGAGCCCCGATGTCTGTGGTGCTGTAGATGCGCTGGCAATGGCCGGTGAGGAGCAGCCAAAGCTTGAGTTGCTGGCACTTTTGGTGTGGGAGCAATCGTCCGACGTTCGTGATTTTTCGGGGTTTTACTTTCAGTGGGCGCCCAGGTTCAGCTGGTGGTAAACGTCGAAGCCCTGTTCGTCAGGGAAAGCCCGGAGCCCCGATGTCTGTGGTGCTGTAGATGCGCTGGGAATGGGAGGTGAGGAGCAGCATGAGCTTGACTGGCTGGCACTTTCTGTGTGGGAGCAATCGTCCGACGTTCGTGATTTTTCGGGGTTTTATTTCAGTGGGCGCCCAGGTGCAGCTGGTGGTAAATGTTGAAGCCCTGTTGGTCAGGGAATGCCCGGAGCCCCGATGTCTGTGGTGCTGTAGATGCGCTGGGAATGGCTGGTGAGGAGCAGCAAGAGCTTGACTGTCTGGCACGTTGGGTGTGGGAGCAATCGTCGGACGTTTGTGATTTTTGGGGATTTTTATTCACTGGGCGCCCAGGTTCAGCTGGTGGTAAACGTCGAAGCCCTCTTGGTCAGGGAAAGCTCGGAGCCCCGATATCTGTGGTGCTGTAGATGCGCTGCCAATGGCCGGGGAGGAGCAGCAAGAGCTTGACTGGCTGGCACTTTTGGTGTGGGAGCAATCGTCCGATGTTCGTGATTTTTCGGGGGTTCTTTTCAGTGGGAGCCCAGGTTCAGCTGGTGGTAAACGTCGAAGCCCTGTTCGTCAGGGAAAGTCCAGAGCCCTGATGTCTGTGGTGCTGTAGATGCGCTGGGAATGGCCGGTGAGGAGCAGCAAGAGCTTGACTGGCTGGCACTTTTGGTGTGGGAGCAATTGTCCGACGTTTTTGATTTTTTAGGGTTTTTTTTTCAGTGGATAACCAGGTGCAGCTGGTGGTAAATGTCGAAGCCCAGTTGGTCAGGGAAAGCCCGGAGCCCCGATGTCTGTGGTGCTGTAGATGGGCTGCCAAATTCCGGTGAGGAGCAGCAAGAGCTTGACTGGCTGGCACTTTTGCTGTGGGAGCAATCGTCCGACGTTCGTGATTTTTCGGGGTTTTTTTTCAGTGGGCACCCAGGTGCAGCTGGTGATAAATGTCGAAGCCCGGTTCGTCAGGGAAAGCCCGGAGCCCCGATGTCTGTGGCGCTGTAGATGCGCTGGGAATGGCTGGTTGGAAGCAGCATGAGCTTGACTGGCTGGCACTTTTGGTGTGGGAGCAATCGTCCGACGTTCGTGATTTTTCGGGGTTTTTTTTTCAGTGGGCACCCAGGTGCAGCTGGTGGTAAATGTCGAATCCCGGTTCGTCAGGGAAAGCCCAGAGCCCCGATGTCTGTGGTGCTGTAGATGCGCTTCCAGTGGCCAGTGAGGAGCAGCAAGAGCTTGAGTTGCTGGCACTTTCGGTGTGGGAGCAATCGTCCGATGTTCGTGATTTTTCGGGGTTCTTTTCAGTGGGCGCCCAGGTGCAGCTGATGGTAAAAGTCGAAGCCCTGTTGGTCAGGGAAAGCCCGGAGCCCCGATGTCTGTGGTGCTGTAGATGCACTGCCAATGGCCGGTGAGGAACAGCAAGAGCTTGACTGGCTGGCACTTTGGGTGTGGGATCAATCGTCTGACGTTTTTGATTTTTCAGGGTTTTTTTTTCAGTGGGCAACCAGGTGCAGCTGGTGGTAAACGTCGAAGCCCTGTTGGTCAGGGAAAGCCCGGAGCCGCGATGTCTGTGGCGCTGTAGATGCGCTGGGAATGGCTGGTGAGGAGCAGCAAGAGCTTGACTGGCTGGCACTTTTGCTGTGGGAGGAATCGTCCGACGTTCGTGATTTTTCTTTTATTTTTTTCAGCGGGCGCCCAGGTTCAGCTGGTGGTAAACGTCGAAGCCCTGTTGGTCAGGGAAAGCGCAGAACCCCGATGTCTGTGGTGCTGTAGATGCACTGCCAAAGTCCGGTGAGTAGCAGCAAGAGTTTAAGTTGCTGGCACTTTTGGTGTGGGAGCAATCGTCCGATGTTCGTGATTTTTCGGGGTTTTATTTCAGTGGGCGCCCAGGTGCAGCTGGTGGTAAATGTCGAAGCCCTGTTTGTCAGGGAAAGCCCAGAGCCCCGATGTCTGTGGTGCTGTAGATGCGCTGGGAATGGGAGGTGAGGAGCAGCAAGAGCTTGAGTTGCTGGCACTTTTGGTGTGGGAGCAATCGTCCGACGTTCGTGATTTTTCGGGGTTTTATTTCAGTGGGAGCCCATGTGCAGCTGGTGGTAAACGTCGAAGCCCTGTTGGTCAGGGAAAGCCCGGAGCCCCGATGTCTGTGGTGCTGTAGATGCGCTTCCAATGGCCGGTGAGGAGCAGCAAGAGCTTGACTGGCTGGCACTTTCGGTGTGGGAGCAATCGTCCGACGTTTGTGTTTTTTTCGGGTTTTTTTTTCAGTGGGCACCCATGTTCAGCTGGTGGTAAACGTCGAAGTGCTGTTAGTCAGGGAAAGTCCGGAGCCCAAATGTCTGTGGTGCTGTAGATGCGCTGGGAATGGGCGGTGATTAGCAGCAAGAGCCTGACTGGCTGGCACTTTCGGTGTGGGAGAAATCGTCCGATGTTCGTGATTTTTCGGGGTTTTTTTTCAGTGGGTGCCCAGGTGCAGCTGCTGGTAAACGTCTAAGCCCTGTTGGTCATGGAAAGCCCGGAGCCCCGATGTCTGTGGTGCTGTAGATGCGCTGGGTATGGGCAGTGAGCAGCAGCAAGAGCTTGTGTTGCTGGCACTTTCAATGTGGGAGCAATCGTCCGATGTTCCTGATTTTTAGGGTTTTTTTTCAGTGGGCGCCCAGGTGCAGCTGGTGGTAAACGTCGAAGCCCTGTTGGTCAGGCAAAGCTCGGAGCCCCGATGTCTGTGGTGCTGTAGATGCGCTGCCAATGGCCGGTGAGGAGCAGCAAGAGCTTGACTGGCTGGCACTTTTGTTGTGGGAGCAATCGTCCGACGTTCGTGATTTTTCATTTATTTTTTTCAGTGGGCGCCCAGGTGCGGCTGGTGGTAAACGTAGAAGCCCTGTTGGTCAGGGAAAGCGCAGAACACCGATATCTGTGGTGCTGTAGATGCACTGCCAAAGTCCGGTGAGTAGCAGCAAGAGCTTGACTGTCTGGCACTTTTGGTGTGGGAGGAATCGTCCGACGTTTGTTATTTTTCGGGGTTTTATTTCAGTGGGCGCCCATTTGCAGCTGGTGGTAAACATCGAAGCCCTGTTGGTCAGGGAAAGCCCGGAGCCGCGATGTCTTTGGTGCTGTAGATGTGCTGCCAATGGCCGGGGACGAGCAGCAAGAGCTTGATAGGCTGGCACTTTCGGTGTGGCAGGAATCGTCGGACGTTTTTGATTTTTCGGGATTTTTTTTTAGTGGGAGCCCAGGTTTAGCTAGTGGTAAACGTCGAAGCCCTGTTGGTCAGGGAAAGCCCGGAGCCGTGATGTCTGTGGTGCTGTACATGCGCTGCCAATGGGAGGTGAGGAGCAGCAAGAGCTTGACTGTCTGGCACTTTTGGTGTGGGAGCAATCGTCCGACGTTTTTGATTTTTCAGGGTTTTTTTTCAGTGGGCAACCAGGTGCAGCTGGTGGTAAATGTCAAAGGCCTGTTGGTCAGGGAAAGCCCGGAGCCGCGATGTCTGTGGTGCTCTAGATGCGCTGGGAATGGGCGGTCAGGAGCAGGAAGAGCTTGTGTTGCTGGCACTTTCGGTGTGGGAGCAATCGTCCGATGTTCATGATTTTTCGTTTATTTTTTTCAGTGGGTGCCGAGGTGCAGCGGGTGGTATAACGTCAAAGCCCTGTTGGTCAGGGAAAGCCCGGAGCCCCGATGTCTGTGGTGCTGTAGATGCGCCGCCAATGGCCGGTGAGGAGCACAAAGAGCTTGACTGGCTGGCACTTTCGGTGTGGGAGCAATCGTCTGATGTTTGTGATTTTGGGGGTTTTTTTTTTCAGTGGGTGCCCAGGTGCAACTGGTGGTAAACGTCGAAGCCCTGTTGGTCAGGGAAAGCCCGGATCCCCGATGTCTGTGGTGCTGTAGATGCGCTGGGAATGGCCGGTGAGGGGTAGCAAGACCTTGAGTTGCTGGCACTTTTGGTGTGGGAGCAATCGTCCGACGTTCGTGATTTTTCGGGGTTTTATTTCAGTGGGAGCCCAGGTGCAGCTGGTGGTAAACGTCGAAGCCCTGTTCGTCAGGGAAAGCCCGGAGCCCCGATGTCTGTGGTGCTGTAGATGCGCTGGGAATGGCCGGTGAGGGGTAGCAAGAGCTTGAGTGGCTGGCACTTTTGGTGTGAGAGCAATCGTCCGACGTTCATGATATTTGGGGATTTTTTTTCCAGTGGGCGCCTAGGTTCAGCTGGTAATAAACTTCTAAGCCCTGTTGGTCAGGGAACGCCCGGAGCCCTGATGTCTGTGGTGCTGTAGATGCGCTGGGAATGGAAGGTGAGGAGCACCTACAGCTTGACTGGCTGGCAATATCGGTGTGGGAGCAATCGTCCGACGTTCGTGATTTTTCGGGGTTCTTTTCAGTGGGCGCCCAGGTTCAGCTGGTGGTAAATGTCGAAGGCCTGTTGGTCAGGGAAAGCCCGGAGCCCCGATGTCTGTGGTGCTGTAGATGCGCTGCCAATGGCTGGGGAGGAGCAGCAAGAGCTTGACTGGCTGGCACTTTCGGTGTGGGAGCAATTGTCCGACGTTTTTGATTTTTTAGGGTTTTTTTTTCAGTGGGCGCCCATGTGCAGCTGGTGGTAAATGTCGAAGCCCTGTTGGTCAGGGAAAGCCCGGAGCCGCGATGTCTGTGGTGCTGTAGATGCGCTGGTAATGCCCGGTGAGGAGCAGCTAGAGGTTGACTGTCTGGCACTTTCGGTGTGGGAGCAATTGTCCGACGTTCGTGATTTTTCGGGGTTTTATTTCAGTGGGCGCCCAGGTGCAGCTGGTGGTAAACTTCGAAGCCCTGTTGGTCAGGGAAAGCCCGGAGCCCCGATGTCTGTGGTGCTGTAGATGCGCTGGGAACGGCTGGTGAGAAGCAGCATGAGCTTGACTGGCTGGCATTTAAGGTGTGGCAGGAATCGTCTGATGTTCGTGATATTTCGTTTATTTTTTTTAGTGGGCGCCCATGTGCAGCTGGTGGTAAACGTCGAAGCCCTGTTGGTCAGGGAAAGCCCGGAGCCCCGATGTCTGTGGTGCTGTAGATGCGCTGGGAATGGCCGGTGAGGAGCAGCAAGAGCTTGACTGGCTGGCACTTTCGTTGTGGGAGCAATCGTCCGACGTTCGTGATTTTTCGGGGTTTTATTTCAGTGGGCGCCCAGCTGCAGCTGGTGGTAAACGTCGAAGCCCTGTTGGTCAGGGAAAGCCCGGAGCCCCGATGTCTGTGGCGCTGTAGATGCGCTGGGAATGGCTGGTTAGAAGCAGCATGAGCTTGACTGGCTGGCACTTTTGGTGTGGGAGCAATCGTCCGACGTTCGTGATTTTTCGGGGTTATTTTCAGTGGGAGCCCAGGTTCAGCGAGTGGTAAACGTCAAAGCCCTGTTGGTCAGGGAAAGCCCGGAGCCCCGATGTCTGTGGTGTTGTAGATGCACTGCCACTGTCCGGTGAGGAGCAGCAAGAGCTTGACTGGCTGGCACTTTGGGTGTGGGAGCAGTCGTCCGACGTTCGTGATTTTTCGGGGTTTTATTTCAGTGGGCGCCCAGGTGCAGCTGGTGGTAAACTTCGAAGCCCCTTTGGTCAGGGAAAGCCCGGAGCCACGATGTCTGTGGTGCTGTAGATGCACTGCCACTGTCCGGTGAGGAGCAGCAAGAGCTTGACTGGCTGGCACTTTTGCTGTGGGAGCAATCGTCCGACGTTCGTCATTTTTCAGGGTTTTTTTTCACTGGGCAACCAGGTGCAGCTGGTGGTAAATGTCGAAGGCCTGTTGGTCAGGGAAAGCCCGGAGCCACGATGTCTGTGGTGCTGTAGATGCACTGCCAAAGTCTGGTGAGGAACAGCAAGAGCTTGAGTTGCTGGCACTTTCTGTGTGGGAGGAATCGTCCGACGTTTGTGATTTTTCGGGGTTTTATTTCAGTGGGCGCCCAGGTTCAGCTGGTGGTAAACATCGAAGCCCTATTGGTCAGGGAAAGCTCGGAGCCCCGATATCTGTGGTGCTGTAGATGCGCTGCCAGTGGCCGGTGAGGAGCAGCAAGAGCTTGACTGGCTGGAACTTTCGGTGTGGGAGCAATCGTCCGATGTTCGTGATTTTTCGGGGTTCTTTTCAGTGGGAGCCCAGGTTCAGCGAGTGGTAAACGTCGAAGCCCTGTTGGTCAGGGAAAGCCCGGAGCCCCGATGTCTGCGGTGTTGTAGATGCGCTGGGAATGGCCGGTGAGGAGCAGCAAGAGGTTGACAGGCTGGCATTTAAGGTGTGGCAGGAATCGTCCGACGTTTGTGATTTTTGGGGTTTTTTTTTCAGGGGGCACCCAGGTGCAGCTGGTGGTAAATGTCGAAGCCCGGTTCGTCAGGGAAAGCCCGGAGCCCCGATGTCTGTGGTGCTGTAGATGCGCTGCCAGTGGCCGGTGAGGAGCAGCAAGAGCTTGACAGGCTGGCACTTTCGGTGTGGGATCAATCGTCCGACGTTTTTGATTTTTCAGGGTTTTTTTTTCAGTGGGCAACCAGGTGCAGCTGGTGGTAAACGTCGAAGCCCTGTTGGTCAGGGAAAGCCCGGAGCCGCGATGTCTGTGGTGCTGTAGATGCGCTGGGAATGGCTGGTGAGGAGCAGCAAGAGCTTGACTGGCTGGCACTTTTGCTGTGGGAGCAATCGTCCGACGTTCGTGATTTTTCTTTTATTTTTTTCAGCGGGCGCCCAGGTTCAGCTGGTGGTAAACGTCGAAGCCCTGTTGGTCAGGGAAAGCGCAGAACCCCGATGTTTGTGGTGCTGTAGATGCACTGCCAAAGTCCGGTGAGGAGCAGCAAGAGTTTGAGGTGCTGGCACTTTTGGTGTGGGAGCAATCGTCCGACGTTCGTGATTTTTCGGGGTTTTATTTCAGTGGGAGCCCAGGTGCAGCTGGTGGTAAACGTCGAAGCCCTGTTCGTCAGCGAAAGCCCGGAGCCCCGATGTCTGCGGTGCTGTAGATGCGCTGCCAGTGGCCGGGGAGGAGCAGCAAGAGCTTGACTGGCTGGCACTTTCGTTGTGGGAGCAATCGTCCGACGTTCGTGATTTTTCGGGCTTTTATTTCAGTGGGCGCCCAGCTGCAGCTGGTGGTAAACGTCGAAGCCCTGTTGGTCAGGGAAAGCCCGGAGCCCCGATGTCTGTGGCGCTGTAGATGCGCTGGGAATGGCTGGTTAGAAGCAGCATGAGCTTGACTGGCTGGCACTTTTGGTGTGGGAGCAATCGTCCGACGTTCGTGATTTTTCGGGGTTATTTTCAGTGGGAGCCCAGGTTCAGCGAGTGGTAAACGTCGAAGCCCTGTTGGTCAGGGAAAGCCCGGAGCCCCGATGTCTGTGGTGTTGTAGATGCACTGCCACTGTCCGGTGAGAAGCAGCAAGAGCTTGACTGGCTGGCACTTTGGGTGTGGGAGCAGTCGTCCGACGTTCGTGATTTTTCGGGGTTTTATTTCAGTGGGCGCCCAGGTTCAGCTGGTGGTAAACTTCGAAGCCCCTTTGGTCAGGGAAAGCCCGGAGCCACGATGTCTGTGGTGCTGTAGATGGGCTGGCAATGGCCGGTGAGCAGCAGCAAGAGCTTGACTGTCTGGCACTTTTGGTGTGGGAGCAATCGTCCGACGTTCCTGATTTTTCGGTGTTCTTTTCAGTGGGAGCCCAGGTTCAGCGAGTGGTAAACATCGAAGTCCTGTTGGTCAGGGAAAGCCCGGAGCCGCGATGTCTGTGGTGTTGTAGATGCACTGCCACTGTCCGGTGAGGAGGAGCAAGAGCTTGACTGGCTGGCACTTTTGCTGTGGGAGCAATCGTCCGACGTTCGTCATTTTTCAGGGTTTTTTTTCACTGGGCAACCAGGTGCAGCTGGTGGTAAATGTCGAAGGCCTGTTGGTCAGGGAAAGCCCGGAGCCACGATGTCTGTGGTGCTGTAGATGCGCTGCCAATGGCCGGTGAGGAGCAGCAAGAGCTTGACTGGCTGGCACTTTTGGTGTGGGAGCAATCGTCCGACGTTTGTGATTTTTCGGGGTTTTTTTCAGTGGGCGCACAGGTGCAGCTGGTGGTAAACGTCGAAGCCCTGTTGGTCAGGGAAAGCCCGGAGCCGTGATGTCTGTGGTGCTGTAGATGCACTGCCAAAGTCCGGTGAGGAACAGCAAGAGCTTGAGTTGCTGGCACTTTCTGTGTGGGAGGAATCGTCCGACGTTTGTGATTTTTCGGGGTTTTATTTCAGTGGGCGCCCAGGTTCAGCTGGTGGTAAACATCGAAGCCCTGTTGGTCAGGGAAAGCCCGGAGCCCCGATGTCTGTGGTGCTGTAGATGCGCTGCCAAAGTCTGGTGAGGAGCAGCAAGAGCTTGAGTTGCTGGCACTTTCGGTGTGGGAGCAATCGTCCGATGTTCGTGATTTTTCGGGGTTCTTTTCAGTTGGCGCCCAGGCTCAGCTGGTGGTAAACGTCGAAGTCCAGTTGGTCCGGGAAAGCCCAGAGCCCCGATGTCTGTGGTGCTGTAGATGCGCTGCCAATGGCCGGTGAGGAACAGCAAGAGCTTGACAGGCTGGCACTTTCGGTGTGGGATCAATCGTCCGACGTTTTTGATTTTTCAGGGTTTTTTTTTCAGTGGGCAACCAGGTGCAGCTGGTGGTAAACGTCGAAGCCCTGTTGGTCAGGGAAAGCCCGGAGCCGCGATGTCTGTGGTGCTGTAGATGCGCTGCCAATGGCCGGTGAGGAGCAGCAAGAGCTTGACTGGCTGGCACTTTTGCTGTGGGAGCAATCGTCCGACGTTCGTGATTTTTCTTTTATTTTTTTCAGCGGGCGCCCAGGTGCAGCTGGTGGTAAACGTCGAAGCCCTGTTTGTCAGGGAAAGCCCAGAGCCCCGATGTCTGTGGTGCTGTAGATGCGCTGGGAATGGGAGGTGAGGAGCAGCAAGAGCTTGAGTTGCTGGCACTTTTGGTGTGGGAGCAATCGTCCGACGTTCGTGATTTTTCGGGGTTTTATTTCAGTGGGTGCCCAGGTGCAGCTGGTGGTAAACGTCGAAGCCCTGTTTGTCAGGGAAAGCCCGGAGCCCCGATGTCTGTGGTGCTGTAGATGCACTGCCAAAGTCCGGTGAGGAGCAGCAAGAGCTTGAGTTGCTGGCACTTTCGCTGTGGGAGCAATCGTCCCACGTTCGTGATTTTTCGGGGTTTTATTTCAGTGGGCGCCCAGGTGCAGCGGGTGGTAATCGTCGAAGCCCTTTTTGTCAGGGAAAGCCCGTAGCCCCGATGTCTGTCGTGCTGTAGATGCGCTGGGAATGGCTGGTGAGGAGCAGCAAGAGCTTGACAGGCTGGCACTTTCGGTATGGGAGCAATCGTCCGACGTTCGTGATTTTTCGGGGTTCTTTTCAGTGGGGGCCCAGGTGCAGCTGGTGGTAAATGTCGAAGCCCTGTTGGTCAGGGAAAGCCCGGATCCCCGATGTCTGTCGTGCTGTAGATGCGCTGGGAATGGCTGGTGAGAAGCAGCATGAGCTTGACTGGCTGGCACTTTCGGTGTGGGAGCAATCGTCCGACGTTCGTGATTCTTCGGGGTTTTTTTTCAGTGGGTAACCAGGTGCAGCTGGTGGTAAATGTCGAAGCCCTGTTCGTCAGGGAAAGCCCGGAGCCCCGATGTCTGTGGTGCTGTACATGCGCTGCCAATGGCCGGGGAGGAGCAGCAAAAGCTTGACTGGCTGGCACTTTCGGTGTGGGAGCAATCGTCCGACGTTCGTGATATTTGGGGATTTTTTTTCCAGTGGGCGCCCAGGTTCAGCTGGTAGTAAACTTCTAAGCCCTGTTCGTCAGGGAAAGCCCAGAGCCCCGATGTCTGTGGTGCTGTAGATGCACTGGGAATGGCTGGTGAGGAGCAGCTAGAGCTTGACAGGCTGGCACTTTCGGTGTGGGAGCAATCGTCCGACGTTTGTGATTTTTTGTGTTTTTTTTCAGTGGGCGCCCAGGTGCAGCTGGTGGTAAATGTCGAAGCCCTGTTGGTCAGGGAAAGCCCGGAGCCGTGATGTCTGTGGTGCTGTAGATGCACTGTCAAAGTCCGGTGAGTAGCAGCAAGAGCTTGAGTTGCTGGCACTTTCTGTGTGGGAGGAATCGTCCGACGTTCGTGATTTTTCGGGGTTTTACTTTCAGTGGGCGCCCAGGTTCAGCTGGTGGTAAAGGTCGAAGCCCTGTTGGTCAGGGAAAGCCCGGAGCCCCGATGTCTGTGGTGCTGTAGATGCGCTGGGAATGGGCGGTGAGGAGCAGCAAGAGCTTGAGTTGCTGGCACTTGAGTTGCTGGCATTAAAAGTGGGTCCCCAGCGATAAGAAATAGAGTTCCTAGTGGACTCTGGAGCAGAAAGATCTACTGTTCAAAAATTGCCCCGGGGGTGTGGGACATCCTCGGAGAAAGTAGAAGTTATTGGAGCAAAAGGAGAGCCTTTTGGGGTTCCCGTAATAAAAAATGTGGTTTTGGAAAGTGATTCTAAATTTGGGGTGGGGTCCTTGCTGTTAGTGCCTGAGGCGGACTATAACTTATTGGGCAGAGATTTAATGATAGAATTAGGGATTGGCTTAGAAGTCATAAAAAATGAACTAAGAATTAAGTTGTGTCCTTTACGGACAGTTGATGAGGGGAAAATAAACCCTGAGGTATGGTACACTCCGGAGACCATTGGAAAATTGGATATTGAACCTTTTTCAGTGACAATAAGAAACCCAGAAATACCAGTGAGAATAAAACAATACCCCCTACCGATGGAGGGGAGACAGGGATTGAAACCTGAGATTCAAAGGTTAATTGAAAAAGGAATATTAGAACCTTGCATGTCCCCTTTTAACACCCCCATCTTACCTGTAAAGAAACCTGATGGGACATACAGATTAGTGCATGATTTACGAGAAATTAACAAACGAACGGTTACCAGATTCCCTGTAGTGGCAAACCCTCATACACTTTTAAGCCAGCTGGGCCCCAATGATCAGTGGTATAGTGTAATTGATTTAAAGGATGCCTTCTGGGCATGCCCCTTAAAGAAAGATTGCAGGGATTATTTTGCTTTTGAATGGGAAGACCCGGACACTTACAGAAAACAACAATTACGGTGGACCGTTTTACCTCAAGGGTTCACCGAGTCTCCAAATTTGTTTGGACAGGCATTAGAACAAATATTGAGGGGGTACGAATTAGGTGGGGGGGTGACCCTTGTCCAGTATGTGGACGATTTACTGTTGGCCGGCAGCGATGAGGAGGCAGTTAGGGAGGAGAGTATTAGGTTGTTAAATTTTTTAAGTTTACAGGGATTAAAGGTGTCGAAATCAAAACTGCAATTTGTCGAAAAGGAAGTGAAATATTTAGGGCACAGATTGAGTAAAGGAACTAAGAAGTTAGACCCAGAAAGAGTTCAGGGCATATTATCATTGCCGGCTCCAAAAACTAAGAGACAGATCAGACAATTGCTGGGCCTTTTGGGATATTGTAGACAATGGATTGAAGGCTATAGTAGGAAAGTAAAATTTTTATATGCTAAGATATCTAAGGATGGCCTATTAAAATGGTCTAAGGATGATGATGAACAATTGGAAGTTTTAAAAATGGATTTGGTAAACACTCCTGTTTTGAGTTTACCGGATGTCAAGAAACCATTTTATTTATTTATTAATGTTGATGAAGGAACAGCATATGGGGTGTTAGTGCAAGAATGGGCAGGGAAGAAAAAGCCTGTAGGATACCTTTCTAAATTGTTAGACCCTGTAAGCAGAGGATGGCCTATCTGCCTACAAGCTATAGTGGCTGCGGCTCTGCTAGTGGAAGAGGCTCACAAAGTTACCTTTGGGGGAGAACTGAAAGTATTATCACCCCACAATATTAGAGGAATTTTACAACAGAAAGCTGAAAAGTGGATTACTGATGCCAGGCTCCTGAAGTACGAGGGTATCCTGATATCTTCACCTAAACTAGAACTTGAAGTTACTGGTTTACAGAATCCAGCACAATTTCTGTACGGGGAACCGTCAGAGGAGATAACTCATGATTGCCTGCACACTATTGAAGAACAAGCCAAAATTAGACCAGATTTGGAGGAAGAAGAGCTAGAGGATGGGGAAAAACTTTTTGTAGATGGATCTTCCCGGGTAATAGAGGGGAAAAGAAAATCAGGATATGCGATAATTAATGGAAAAACATTTAAGGTAATAGAATCAGGGCCCCTGAGTCCCAGTTGGTCGGCTCAAGCATGCGAGTTATACGCAGTTTTAAGAGCTTTACAATTATTAGAAGGAAAAATCGGCACCATCTATACGGATTCCAAATATGCCTTTGGAATAGTGCATACATTTGGGAAAATTTGGGAAGAAAGAGGCTTAATAAATTCCCAGGGAAAGGGATTGGTTCATCAGGAGTTAATAATTGAAATTTTGCAGGCTTTACGGAGGCCGGTAGGAATAGCAGTGGTCCATTTAAAAGGGCATCAGCGGGGATTAACTCCACTGACAAGGGGAAACAATCTAGCAGATCAAGAAGCAAAACGAGCGGCTTTAATGATCTTCAAGGAAAAGAAAGATAGAAAGTTTCCTTGCAAGGATTGTTGGAAGAGCACACTTCATTGTAGCTGTGCGAATCCTAATTATCAGTTTTGTTGTGCGCATGGGGAAGAGTACCACCTGTACAGCTTCACTGTGCAGGAGAAAGACAAGTTAGTCCGAATGGGGGCAAGGGAAGTCAAATCTGGAGAATGGGAACTTCCTGATGGACGAGAGGTCATTTCAAAAACTATGGCTATAAGAATCATGCGCAAGTACCATGAAAACACCCACTGGGGGGTTCAAGCACTAGTAGATCAATTTGCCATAAAATATGCTTGCATTGGGGTATATAATATAGCAAAAAGAATAATTGGAGATTGCCTAATTTGCCAAAAAGTGAACAAGCACCAATTAAGAGAAAGACCATTAGGGGGAAGAGATTTGGCTCACCGACCCTTCGCCAAAATTCAGATAGACTTCACCGAACTACCGAAAGTAGGCAGGTATAGATATTTGTTGGTAATAATAGATCATTTAACACACTTTGTAGAAGCATTTCCAACAGTCAGGGCCACTGCCCAAACGGTGACAAAACTATTGCTTGAAAATGTGATACCTAGGTATGGCTCTATTGAAACTATTGACTCTGATAGGGGACCACATTTTGCTTCAAAAATCATAAAAGAAGTTTTTACTGCTTTGGGGACCAAGTGGGAATATCATACACCCTGGCACCCACAGAGTTCGGGAAAAATAGAGCGGGTAAACGGTGAGATAAAGAAACAACTGACCAAATTAATGATGGAGACCAAATTATCTTGGGTAAAATGCCTTCCCTTAGCCTTATTAAATATTAGAATCCAACCTCACACGGATGTGGGAATCTCCCCTTTCGAAATGTTATATGGAATGCCTTATGATTTGGAGGTTCCCCGAGATCATCCCCAGGCTGAAAATTTACAACTGAAACAGTACATAATCCAACTCATGTCTATGAGGAAACAATTGCGAGATAAAGGCTTAGCAGTACAAAGGCCTCCGTTGGACATTGCAATACACAATATACAACCTGGAGATAACGTTTTAATTAGGTCATGGAAGGAGTCCTCACTAACTCCCCGCTGGGAAGGGCCTTATCTTGTTTTACTCACTACAGAAACCGCCATCCGGACTGCTGAACGGGGGTGGACCCATGCCAGCCGGGTAAAAGGACCCATCTCCGAGGAGCAGTGGGAGAGCTCTGGAGACCCGAATACCTTGAAATTAAAACTGCGAAGAAAAAGACAGACTAATAAATTGAACTGAGCAATGAACATGTATCGGTAAGGCGGAGACGCTTCGCTTGTTAACCTTTTTTTTACAGAAGAACCACACTTGGAGACCTGGAAAATACATGGATACGTAAGGACTATATTGAAATCAGAATTGTGGTTGTAATTGTAATTATCATTATATATATGAGCCTTTAAGAAAAGTGATGTGTCACATAGTTCATATTAATTGTAGCAATAAGTTTGGTAGTAGCAGGGAAGGAACTTACATATCTTTGGAAGTGCCGAAAACAGGAGTAGCCTCGTTTAAACAATTTAAAAATAAAATACCAAAGTGCTACTCCCAGGAGAATCGGGAGCCGAACAGAAAATAAATAAGTGAGGGCCGATTCACTGTCACATTTCTCCTGAAGATTGTCCTTGCCACCAAGAAGATGACATTCCTCGTAGCTCGAAGCAACCGAGTTGACGAGCGAGGTGGAGGGACAAGGTGCTGTGGAGAACTGACCCCTGTCACTGCAGATGATTTAAAGGCCCTCCAAGTGAAAAGGCCCCGAGGTTCCAAATGGGAAAAAGGCACTAGTCAAATTGGCTTAAAACAAAATTGGAGGCTTCACCCTTTTCGGTACGTCCTGACTATTCTGTTTTTAATGTTACCACAAACATGGGGGAAACTGAGCCACCAAGCTCATCAGCCATTCGAATGGACACTGCATCAAGTGGGCATTGATGATGATAAAGTCATACAAACTATAATAACTCCAGGGGCCCCTGCCTTTAAGACCACTCTGTGTCAGTTAGCGCCAGTAGATGGAGCGTGTAAAAATGAAGGTACACCATTTTATCTATGCCCGAGCTCTAACCCTGGGAAATCGTATTGTAACCAACCAGGACAACATTTTTGCGCATACTGGGGTTGTGAAACAATTGCTAACCGGTGGATTCCAGAGCCTGGAAAAGATCCCTTCTTGAAGGTATCTTGGGCCCCTTATGGATGTAAGCCGCAAGTGGTACGTACACTGGATAGAAGTGGGTCTGTCAGTATCGCAAAGTGGAGTTGCAACTACTGGCACTTGAATGTGACCCGACCTCAGGACCCTAGCTGGCTAGTAGGAAGAACTTGGGGAGTTCGTTATAATAAGGAACTAGGGCAAGATAGAGGTGGGCTAATACACATTAAAAAGAAACCAGCCTCGAATGATCCACTGCCAGTAGGCCCCAAGCAGGTCCTGACTGATGATTTGGCTAAGAAAACAGACCCCGACCAGACATTGACTGATAGTTTGGTCAAGGAAACAGAGGGTGATGTAACGAAAGTTATTGTAATGAATAGTACCCAAGCCATCCAAACCCCTGACGAAAACTCTGGGGATAACCCTCTTTGGAAACTGATGCAAGCCAGTTACCTGGTATTAAACCACACAAACCCAAATTAAATCACACAAACCACACAAACACAAACATTGCTGGGTGTGTTGCGATACTAGACCTCCCTTCTATGAGGCAATAGGCATCCACTCAAAGGCGAAAAGGGTAAATGGTTCAAACCCAACACAATGTTTATGGGATTCTGAAGGTCGAAAACCAGGCCTGACGATGCAACATGTATCGGGACAAGGGAGATGTATTGGGAATGTACCCCCAGAGAAAAATAAATTATGCAAGATAAGAGCTTCCCTGAAAGGGAAGCCCCCTGCTGATTGGCTAATACCAGCCCGTAACACCAAATGGATCTGCTCCAAAACTGGAATCACTCCCTGTTTATCTCTTAAATTGTTCAACGAATATGAGGAATATTGCATCCAAGTGATGATAATCCCCCGGATCATATACCACCCTGAGGAATTTGTGCATAATAACCAGAATACCCAGAGTCACCACTTACAGAAACGAGAACCATTTACCTTTACGGCTTTGACAATAGCCACTTTGATAGCTGTAGGAGCAACAGGCGCGGGCACAGGAATAACGTCATTGGTCCAACAAAATCAGAAATTTCAATCACTTAGAATAGCAGTAGACGAAGACTTGGTAAGAATTGAACAATCAATAACTGCCTTGGAAAAATCTGTTAGATCATTATCAGAGGTGGTGCTACAAAACCGAAGGGGGTTAGATTTAATGTTTCTACAACAAGGTGGGCTATGTGCTGCCTTGGGAGAACAATGTTGTGTATATGCTGATCACACAGGGATTGTAAGGGATACTATGACAAAACTTCGGGAAGGCCTAGAAAAACGAAAACGAGAACAAGAAACGCAACAAAGCTGGTATGAGTCCTGGTTTAACCACTCTCCTTGGCTTACCGCATTACTATCTACCATTGCAGGACCCTTGATTATATTAATACTGGTATTAACTTTTGGACCCTGTATATTCAATAGAGTAGTTACAATTGTAAAAAACAGATTGGAAGCAGCTCATTTGATGCTTATGAGAGCCAAGCATGAACCTCTGGGAGGAATACCGGAGGTGGAGGAGACCCTCATTTTGAGCCAGCAGGTGCTTAAGCGATTTGATGAACAAAATAGTGAAAAGAAAAAGGGGGGATTGTAATAAACTGTGAGCTGTTTGTTCATCAAACCTTGTCAGAACAATGGAGAGTTATATGAAATACACAAAGTCGGCCACAAGAAAGTTACATTAAATACACAAGGTCAGCCACAGGCACCTGGCTATGTAAAAACGGCATGCAGGACTGCGAAAGGAGGGAGCGGGGGGGGGCTCATAAAGATGAAGGGTATAAAACCAGTAACTTTCTAACCATATAGTTTGAAGAAGCAATTAGTGGGAGGGGGAAGTCTGGTTTGGAGCAAGAAACAGTCTCACATTATCTCGAGGGAGGGAGGGAGTGATTAAAAGGAGCAAGGATTCGAGAACAGGATGGCACCCATCACATAAATCTCCTTGTTCAAGAAGGACACGAATCGGCTCAGACTGATAAGGACACTGCCAACTTGTGGGAACAGCACATTCCAGGCAAAGGTGAAAAGTACACCGTGAAGAAGACCTACGGCCTTCCTCCCAAAAGACCCCCGAAGACCCTCGCCCACAATTCCTGGGAGAATTTGCGCAAGCGCGAAGGACTGATAAGCTAATTAGCATACGAAGCGAGAGTAGGTGGGTTTAGGTAATGAATATGTATAAGCATCAACGGAATATTTATTGTTTTTACTGTATAAGAATGGGGCGGTTTGCTATCTCGGCGCGCGCCGTTGGCGGAGCAGGAGACTCCCCGGCCGCCCAGCGCTGTTTTGCTTACTGGTCGCTTGCTTTAATAAACCAAATTTTTAATTGGCCAATCTCTGTCAGTTAATTGGACAAAGAGGGCAGATAAACTATAACAGCAGGACGCCATTTTATGGGGGCAGGACGCCATTTTGGGGGGGTAGAAGGCCCAGTTGTGGGGCAGGGGGCCACTTTCGGGGGCAAGAGAGCATTTTGGGGGGCAGGACGCCATTTTGGGGGGTAGAAGGCCCAGTTATGGGGCAGGAGACCACTTTCGGGGGCGAGAGCGCATTTTGTGGGGCAAGGAGGCCATTTTGGGGGTCGCCCCACCCACGGCGAGGGAGGACCCGAGACACCCAATCGCGGCGAGGGACGACCCGAGACACCCAATGGCGGCGAGGGAAGACCTCCGGTGTCCAATGGCGGCAAGGTGAGACCCGAGTGAGCTCCGCCCCCCACCCCCCCAGCTTATGGGCGGGGCCACGTTGGGTTGGCCAACCTGGTTGAGCTCTCAAGACCCGCGATGGCCCCGCCCACGGCGGCCATCTTGGGACAGAACGCTGGGCAGAGATGAGAGGCGGGAAGGGGCCCAGGGGAGTTTTTACTCGTGGCCCATGCCGCGCTGGCAAAGCAGCGCCGTCCCCTCCTCTTCCTCGGAGGAAGGGGGTGGGCGGGGCTTCCTCCCGGCACGGGGCCGTCCGCGGGGGCTCAGCCCTCGTCGCTGCCGGAGACGCTGGCCATGGCGTAGGCGCCGGCGTCGTCCTTGTCGTGCAGCCCCTTCCAGTGAACGCCGCCTGGCCGGGGGAGGGGGGCGGGGCCTAGGCGGGGGGTGCAGCCGCGATGGCCCCGCCCCCTCAGTGAAAAACCGGGTGGCCCTGCCCCCTTCCCGGTTTTATATCGCTCGATGTTAAGCTTGGGAAGAGGGAGGGGTGGAGGGAGGTTATCTTGTTCTCTGTCTCATTATCTTGCTGTTTGTAGTAATAAATGAATAGTTTTCCCCAAGTCGAGTCTGTTTTGCCCGTGACGGTAAATTTAAGGATTTCTCCCTGTCCTTATCTCAAACCTCGAGCCGTTTTTCCTTACATTATCTCCCCCTGTTCTCTCAGAGGGTGGGAGGAGTGAGAGAGAGACTGCGTAGTCTGGTCCTGATCGGGGCTGAACTACGACAGTGTTACTTTCTTAAACATTCTCCAAACCCATAGGTACAGCACAATAGTTAATATTAATAAAACCCCTAAGCTAATCAATAAGATCACAACGGGGCGCACCATAGTATTAAGGATCCCTGTTGCCTCTGTCCCAGCCCCACTCATGCCCTGAGTACATTTCCATTTTGTGCATAACCACAGTGGCCAAGTTTAAGCCCGACCGTTTAAAAGGTGGTCCCATGCTTCCTGTAAACCCAAGGGAGGCGTGAGACCACGGCCATTTGGTGTCCTTTTGATTACAAGTTAGTGGTAAGATGCAGGAAAATATTGTAAGCCCAATCACAATTCCAATTAAACAATTGGTCATTTTAGGATTTAGTTGGTCTAGTGGATTAGTACAGCTACTTCTGTAGATAATGTACTGCCTTTGGTGACCTGCTAAAATGGGTTTTATATTTCCTATAATAAAATGACAAATAAGATATAAACTGTACCGATGACAGATTTGGGCGAGATTAGTTACTGGCCGGTCCCGGTTTCTTTGTCCGGTATCGTTTGCTGTGGTGTCCCTCCGGTTCACTACTGCACTGTTCCCGCCCTTATCCGTTCGAACGAGTTTAAGTCTCAAGTCTTCGTTGTTGTCTGGAGTTACTTTCCACAAGGTTGCAGAGGCTCTCTTGATCCGAGTATGGTGTATCCAGGAGTTCTGTCCCTTTACCTTAATTGCCGTGTAGGTGGAGAGGAGGACTTGAAAAGGTCCGGCCCACTGTGGTTCCAGAGTTTTTTCTGTAAGAGACTTAACATATACATAGTCCCCTGGTTGTATATCGTGAACAGGCCCATCCAGACCCCTACGACGTGTTCCCATTGCATGTTTTTCAATTCTTTTTAATTGTTTGTTTAGTGCCACCATATAGGAGGTCATTATTTCTTCACCAATTTGTGAAGACGTTCCCTTTTGTACCCCATAGGGTCGTCCATATAGAATTTCGAATGGACTAAGCCCTTCTCTTGCTCTTGGTCTGGTTCGTATTCGTATAAGAGCTAATGGTAAAGTTAGATTAGTTTCCTGACCCAACTTGACAATCTGTTGTTTGATTGGGTGATTCATTTTCTCCACCTGGCCACTTGATTGTGGTCGGTAAGAGGTATGTAATTGCCACTCTATCCCTAGATGGTGGCTAATTGCTTGTACTATTCTGGACACAAAATGTGGTCCTCTATCCGATGACATTACTGCTGCGACTCCAAACCTAGGTACTATTTCCTGGAGCAGTATTTTGGTTACTTCCCAGGCTTTAGCAGTTACGCACGGGAAAGCTTCTGGCCAGCCTGAAAAGGTATCCGTAAGTACTAATAAGTATCGATACCCCCCTTTTCTAGGGAGTTCTGAGAAATCAATCTGCCAACGTTGTCCCGGACCATTCCCCTTTCCGATTTTTTCAAGTTTCGGCCCTTTTACAACTTTAGGATTAGTCTGGAGACAAAGATCACATTGTTGAGTTACTTGTCTAACGGTAGTGTCTAAGTTTCACGCTATTATGTTCCTGATGAGATCTTTATATAGGGCTTCTGCCCCCCCCTCCCCCCAGTGTCTTTTTCTATGTTCTTCTCGGACTACTGACCATATCATGTAGGAGGGAATTACTACCCTCCCGTGTGAGGGGTAGTAATTGGCCCACCCTTCCTCATTATATGACCCCTTTAGATCATTAATAAGTTTGCCGACTTCCTTTGTGTATTCTGGTTTACCTTCTAGAAATACCTGTCCATCAGGTATTAGCGCACCCTCTACCTTGATTGTTTCTCTAGCTGCTTGTTTTGCTTCCCTATCTGCCAGCTCATTTCCTCTTTCCAATTCTGTGCTCACTTTCTGGTGTGCTTTAATATGCATAATTGCCACCTTTTTGGGAAGCTGGACTGCATTCAGGATTTTCAAAATCCCTTCTGCGTGTTTGATGGTTTTTCCATGAGAATTGAACAGTCCTCTTGCCTTCCATATTGCTCCATGGGCATGTACCACCCCAAAGGCATATTTAGGGTCAGTCCAAATGTTTACAGTCCTTCCCTGGGCTCTCTCCAGGGCTCAGGTAAGGGCTATGATCTCGGCCTTTTGGGCTGAGACGTCGGCTGATAGTGGCCTGGACTCTATCACCTTTTCAAAAGTGGTAACAGCATATCCGGAATGTCGCCTTCCATTTAACATATAGCTGCTTCCATCAGTGAACCAATGTTCGGCTCCATCGACAGGGACATCTTTAAGATCCGTTCGACTAGAATACATGGTTTCAATTGTTTCCAAGCAGTCATGACTCACCGGCTCCCCGATGTTCCCATCAAGGAATGAGGCCGGATTGATGATGTTTGTGGTCACGATTTCAACATCATCCTGTTCAACCATTATAGCTTGATATTTCAGGAACCTTTGTGGGGAAAGCCAATGCCCTCCTTTTGCTTCAAGGACCGCAGATACAGTCTGGGAAACTAGGACAGTCATTTTCTGGCCTAGAGTGAACTTTCAGGCTTCTTGAATGTTTAGAATGACAGCTGCTACTGCTCTCAGACAGCTGGGCCACTGTCGCAGTTCAGCCCTGATCAGGACCAGACTACACAGTCTCTCTCTCGCTCCCCCCACCCTCCGAGAGAATAGGGGGAGATGATATAAGAAAAACGGCTCGAGGTTTGAGATAAGGACGGGAAGAAATTTGTAAAGTTACCGTTACAGGCAAAACAGACTTGACTTGGGGAAAAACACTCATTTATTTCTAAAACTAGCAGGAGAATGAGACAGGGAACAAGATAACCTCCCCCCACTCCTCCCTCTTCCCGGGCTTAACATTATCTCTACTACCTTCCCCTCCCGAGCAGCATGGAGGGGGGGTCGGGGGCGGGGGGGGGGGAATGGGGGTCGCAGTCAGTTCATCACGCGTTGTTTTACGCCTCTGTGTCATCGTTGGGGGAAGAACTACTTGCATTCCTCCTCTGCTCCAGCGTGGGGTCCCTCCCACGGGCCACAGTCCTCCGTGAAACTGCCCCGGCATGGGTCATCTCTTCCACAGGGTGCAGTCCCTCTAGAACAGCTGTCCCAGCGGGCCCTCCACGGGGCACAGTCTCCTTCAGGCCTCTACCTGTTCCGGCGTGGGGTCCTCCACAGGCTGCAGGTGGACCTCTGCCCCTCCGTGGACCTCCATGGGCTGCAGGGGGACAACCTGCTCCACCATGGTCGTCACCACGAGTTGCAGAGGAATCTTGGCCAGAAGCCATATTACTCCTCCCCCTCCTTCTTCACTGACCTTGGCGTCTGCAGCCGTTCCTCGCAACAGGCTGGCAGACGCCTCTCAGGATCCTTTTTACATCTTATTCACTTCAACTGCTCCTCTCCACTTCTTGCAGCCAGGCCGGGCCGAGTTGGGCCCAGTCGGCTGCCCGGCGGGAGGCCAGAGGGTGAGGCCTGCAAGGCCCACAAGGCTCGCGCTTCCCCCTCTCTGCCCCCCGCTCAGCTGCTTCACATCTCTCCCTTTTTTTTTTTCTGTTTCCCCCTTCTTAAATATGTTATAGCAGAGGCATTATCACAGAACATTCTGCTACCAATTGGCTCGGCCTTGGCCAGCAGTGGGTCCGCCCTAGGCCCGGCCAAGTCCACTGAACAAAGGGGAGCGACTTCTAGCAGTTTCCTACAGAAGCTACCACCTTAGCACCCCCCCACTAACAAAACCAGAACAGCCACCCTTTCGCAGCGGCATCCAGCTGTTTGGAGAAGTATGCTACCGCCCGTCTGTATGGTCCCAAATCTTGTGCCAATATTCCTAGTGCCATTCCTTGTTTTTCGTGGGAAAATAGAAAAAATGGCTTACTCACATCAGGAAGTCCCAATGCTGATGCCGACATCAGGGCTTTCTTCAGCTGATGGAAGGCTCGATCTGACTCAGCATCCCACTGGAGATCCTTTTGGTTAGCTGCTATCAGGGAATAGAGTGGCTTAAACAGGCAGACCATAATCACATATCCAAAGTTGGCACCACCCTGTCATTCCTAAGAATGTCTGTAGTTCCTTTATAGTTTGTGGTCGGGGGCTTTGGCATATGGCCTCTTTCCGGGCTTGTCCTAGGATCCGTTGTCCGGCACTGATCTCGTACCCCAGGTACGTGACCTGGGCTTGTAACAACGCCTGTGCCTTTTTCTTAGAAACCCGATATCCCTGTAGTCCCAGGAAATTTAACAGACTCACGGTCCAAATGACACAGGATTCTTTGGTTCTGGTTGCAATAAGAAGGTCGTCTACATACTGTAACACCTTCCCTTCTTCTGAAAGTGGTTCCCATGATTCCAAGTCCTTTGCTAGCTGATTCCTCAAAACTGTGGGGCACGAGAAGTGCCTGCTCCGGAGGCTTCTTGCGAGCAGCGCTAAAAGCACGCGAACATCGCGTTTCTGTGCTTTCCTGAACAGCTTGCGCTGGGACAGTTACAGCCGTGTTTTGCAAGCTGTCCGGGGTTCTGAGGCACTAAAAGTGCGGATGTGTGGCGACTGTCCAAGACGAGAACCGGCTGCTCTGAAAGCCCTTCCTGCTCGTCACGTACGCTTTCTAGCAGCTCTACGGACACACACGCGTCAGCCTCTTCACTGTCCTACACAGCTAGCACGCTGGCAGTTACCGTCAACTTGGAAGCAGCCGCGCAGAAGGCACTCGCCCTGCAACCGGCGAACAGCGCACATTCGCGGCTACACGCGAGCTGGCCGCACTCGGAGCTTTCGCGGCTCTTCTCTCGCTCTTTCCCGCAGAGCTCCGGCGATGCACAACTCGAACCGCGAAAGCCGCAATGAGCTTTGTGCAAGCTGCGCAGAAGAAACAAGGCACTAAACCGGCAAATGTCCAGCTAATCTCCAACGTGAAAAGGGTCAGCAAGGAAAGCTCTTGCTAACAGCCCAGAAGCATTGCGACGCTTCTCTGGATGATTTGCCCACCAACACTTCACATCAGCTCAAGCCGGCTGCCCGGAGGAAAAGAGGCTAGGAAAGATCGTAGCAGGCACGGTTGTTGCTGCACGAGAAGTGCCTGCTCCGGAGGCTTCTTGCGAGCAGCGCTAAAAGCACGCGAACATCGCGTTTCTGTGCTTTCCTGAACAGCTTGCGCTGGGACAGTTACAGCCGTGTTTTGCAAGCTGTCCGGGGTTCTGAGGCACTAAAAGTGCGGATGTGTGGCGACTGTGCAAGACGAGAACCGGCTGCTCTGAAAGCCCTTCCTGCTCGTCACGTACGCTTTCTAGCAGCTCTACGGACACACACGCGTCAGCCTCTTCACTGTCCTACACAGCTAGCACGCTGGCAGTTACCGTCAACTTGGAAGCAGCCGCGCAGAAGGCACTCGCCCTGCAACCGGCGAACAGCGCACATTCGCGGCTACACGCGAGCTGGCCGCACTCGGAGCTTTCGCGGCTCTTCTCTCGCTCTTTCCCGCAGAGCTCCGGCGATGCACAACTCGAACCGCGAAAGCCGCAATGAGCTTTGTGCAAGCTGCGCAGAAGAAACAAGGCACTAAACCGGCAAATGTCCAGCTAATCTCCAACGTGAAAAGGGTCAGCAAGGAAAGCTCTTGCTAACAGCCCAGAAGCATTGCGACGCTTCTCTGGATGATTTGCCCACCAACACTTCACATCAGCTCAAGCCGGCTGCCCGGAGGAAAAGAGGCTAGGAAAGATCGTAGCAGGCACGGTTGTTGCTGCACGAGAAGTGCCTGCTCCGGAGGCTTCTTGCGAGCAGCGCTAAAAGCACGCGAACATCGCGTTTCTGTGCTTTCCTGAACAGCTTGCGCTGGGACAGTTACAGCCGTGTTTTGCAAGCTGTCCGGGGTTCTGAGGCACTAAAAGTGCGGATGTGTGGCGACTGTGCAAGACGAGAACCGGCTGCTCTGAAAGCCCTTCCTGCTCGTCACGTACGCTTTCTAGCAGCTCTACGGACACACACGCGTCAGCCTCTTCACTGTCCTACACAGCTAGCACGCTGGCAGTTACCGTCAACTTGGAAGCAGCCGCGCAGAAGGCACTCGCCCTGCAACCGGCGAACAGCGCACATTCGCGGCTACACGCGAGCTGGCCGCACTCGGAGCTTTCGCGGCTCTTCTCTCGCTCTTTCCCGCAGAGCTCCGGCGATGCACAACTCGAACCGCGAAAGCCGCAATGAGCTTTGTGCAAGCTGCGCAGAAGAAACAAGGCACTAAACCGGCAAATGTCCAGCTAATCTCCAACGTGAAAAGGCTCAGCAAGGAAAGCTCTTGCTAACAGCCCAGAAGCATTGCGACGCTTCTCTGGATGATTTGCCCACCAACACTTCACATCAGCTCAAGCCGGCTGCCCGGAGGAAAAGAGGCTAGGAAAGATCGTAGCAGGCACGGTTGTTGCTGCACGAGAAGTGCCTGCTCCGGAGGCTTCTTGCGAGCAGCGCTAAAAGCACGCGAACATCGCGTTTCTGTGCTTTCCTGAACAGCTTGCGCTGGGACAGTTACAGCCGTGTTTTGCAAGCTGTCCGGGGTTCTGAGGCACTAAAAGTGCGGATGTGTGGCGACTGTGCAAGACGAGAACCGGCTGCTCTGAAAGCCCTTCCTGCTCGTCACGTACGCTTTCTAGCAGCTCTACGGACACACACGCGTCAGCCTCTTCACTGTCCTACACAGCTAGCACGATGGCAGTTACCGTCAACTTGGAAGCAGCCGCGCAGAAGGCAGTCGCCCTGCAACCGGCGAACAGCGCACATTCGCGGCTACACGCGAGCTGGCCGCACTCGGAGCTTTCGCGGCTCTTCTCTCGCTCTTTCCCGCAGAGCTCCGGCGATGCACAACTCGAACCGCGAAAGCCGCAATGAGCTTTGTGCAAGCTGCGCAGAAGAAACAAGGCACTAAACCGGCAAATGTCCAGCTAATCTCCAACGTGAAAAGGGTCAGCAAGGAAAGCTCTTGCTAACAGCCCAGAAGCATTGCGACGCTTCTCTGGATGATTTGCCCACCAACACTTCACATCAGCTCAAGCCGGCTGCCCGGAGGAAAAGAGGCTAGGAAAGATCGTAGCAGGCACGGTTGTTGCTGCACGAGAAGTGCCTGCTCCGGAGGCTTCTTGCGAGCAGCGCTAAAAGCACGCGAACATCGCGTTTCTGTGCTTTCCTGAACAGCTTGCGCTGGGACAGTTACAGCCGTGTTTTGCAAGCTGTCCGGGGTTCTGAGGCACTAAAAGTGCGGATGTGTGGCGACTGTGCAAGACGAGAACCGGCTGCTCTGAAAGCCCTTCCTGCTCGTCACGTACGCTTTCTAGCAGCTCTACGGACACACACGCGTCAGCCTCTTCACTGTCCTACACAGCTAGCACGCTGGCAGTTACCGTCAACTTGGAAGCAGCCGCGCAGAAGGCACTCGCCCTGCAACCGGCGAACAGCGCACATTCGCGGCTACACGCGAGCTGGCCGCACTCGGAGCTTTCGCGGCTCTTCTCTCGCTCTTTCCCGCAGAGCTCCGGCGATGCACAACTCGAACCGCGAAAGCCGCAATGAGCTTTGTGCAAGCTGCGCAGAAGAAACAAGGCACTAAACCGGCAAATGTCCAGCTAATCTCCAACGTGAAAAGGCTCAGCAAGGAAAGCTCTTGCTAACAGCCCAGAAGCATTGCGACGCTTCTCTGGATGATTTGCCCACCAACACTTCACATCAGCTCAAGCCGGCTGCCCGGAGGAAAAGAGGCTAGGAAAGATCGTAGCAGGCACGGTTGTTGCTGCACGAGAAGTGCCTGCTCCGGAGGCTTCTTGCGAGCAGCGCTAAAAGCACGCGAACATCGCGTTTCTGTGCTTTCCTGAACAGCTTGCGCTGGGACAGTTACAGCCGTGTTTTGCAAGCTGTCCGGGGTTCTGAGGCACTAAAAGTGCGGATGTGTGGCGACTGTGCAAGACGAGAACCGGCTGCTCTGAAAGCCCTTCCTGCTCGTCACGTACGCTTTCTAGCAGCTCTACGGACACACACGCGTCAGCCTCTTCACTGTCCTACACAGCTAGCACGCTGGCAGTTACCGTCAACTTGGAAGCAGCCGCGCAGAAGGCACTCGCCCTGCAACCGGCGAACAGCGCACATTCGCGGCTACACGCGAGCTGGCCGCACTCGGAGCTTTCGCGGCTCTTCTCTCGCTCTTTCCCGCAGAGCTCCGGCGATGCACAACTCGAACCGCGAAAGCCGCAATGAGCTTTGTGCAAGCTGCGCAGAAGAAACAAGGCACTAAACCGGCAAATGTCCAGCTAATCTCCAACGTGAAAAGGCTCAGCAAGGAAAGCTCTTGCTAACAGCCCAGAAGCATTGCGACGCTTCTCTGGATGATTTGCCCACCAACACTTCACATCAGCTCAAGCCGGCTGCCCGGAGGAAAAGAGGCTAGGAAAGATCGTAGCAGGCACGGTTGTTGCTGCACGAGAAGTGCCTGCTCCGGAGGCTTCTTGCGAGCAGCGCTAAAAGCACGCGAACATCGCGTTTCTGTGCTTTCCTGAACAGCTTGCGCTGGGACAGTTACAGCCGTGTTTTGCAAGCTGTCCGGGGTTCTGAGGCACTAAAAGTGCGGATGTGTGGCGACTGTGCAAGACGAGAACCGGCTGCTCTGAAAGCCCTTCCTGCTCGTCACGTACGCTTTCTAGCAGCTCTACGGACACACACGCGTCAGCCTCTTCACTGTCCTACACAGCTAGCACGCTGGCAGTTACCGTCAACTTGGAAGCAGCCGCGCAGAAGGCACTCGCCCTGCAACCGGCGAACAGCGCACATTCGCGGCTACACGCGAGCTGGCCGCACTCGGAGCTTTCGCGGCTCTTCTCTCGCTCTTTCCCGCAGAGCTCCGGCGATGCACAACTCGAACCGCGAAAGCCGCAATGAGCTTTGTGCAAGCTGCGCAGAAGAAACAAGGCACTAAACCGGCAAATGTCCAGCTAATCTCCAACGTGAAAAGGGTCAGCAAGGAAAGCTCTTGCTAACAGCCCAGAAGCATTGCGACGCTTCTCTGGATGATTTGCCCACCAACACTTCACATCAGCTCAAGCCGGCTGCCCGGAGGAAAAGAGGCTAGGAAAGATCGTAGCAGGCACGGTTGTTGCTGCACGAGAAGTGCCTGCTCCGGAGGCTTCTTGCGAGCAGCGCTAAAAGCACGCGAACATCGCGTTTCTGTGCTTTCCTGAACAGCTTGCGCTGGGACAGTTACAGCCGTGTTTTGCAAGCTGTCCGGGGTTCTGAGGCACTAAAAGTGCGGATGTGTGGCGACTGTGCAAGACGAGAACCGGCTGCTCTGAAAGCCCTTCCTGCTCGTCACGTACGCTTTCTAGCAGCTCTACGGACACACACGCGTCAGCCTCTTCACTGTCCTACACAGCTAGCACGCTGGCAGTTACCGTCAACTTGGAAGCAGCCGCGCAGAAGGCACTCGCCCTGCAACCGGCGAACAGCGCACATTCGCGGCTACACGCGAGCTGGCCGCACTCGGAGCTTTCGCGGCTCTTCTCTCGCTCTTTCCCGCAGAGCTCCGGCGATGCACAACTCGAACCGCGAAAGCCGCAATGAGCTTTGTGCAAGCTGCGCAGAAGAAACAAGGCACTAAACCGGCAAATGTCCAGCTAATCTCCAACGTGAAAAGGCTCAGCAAGGAAAGCTCTTGCTAACAGCCCAGAAGCATTGCGACGCTTCTCTGGATGATTTGCCCACCAACACTTCACATCAGCTCAAGCCGGCTGCCCGGAGGAAAAGAGGCTAGGAAAGATCGTAGCAGGCACGGTTGTTGCTGCACGAGAAGTGCCTGCTCCGGAGGCTTCTTGCGAGCAGCGCTAAAAGCACGCGAACATCGCGTTTCTGTGCTTTCCTGAACAGCTTGCGCTGGGACAGTTACAGCCGTGTTTTGCAAGCTGTCCGGGGTTCTGAGGCACTAAAAGTGCGGATGTGTGGCGACTGTGCAAGACGAGAACCGGCTGCTCTGAAAGCCCTTCCTGCTCGTCACGTACGCTTTCTAGCAGCTCTACGGACACACACGCGTCAGCCTCTTCACTGTCCTACACAGCTAGCACGCTGGCAGTTACCGTCAACTTGGAAGCAGCCGCGCAGAAGGCAGTCGCCCTGCAACCGGCGAACAGCGCACATTCGCGGCTACACGCGAGCTGGCCGCACTCGGAGCTTTCGCGGCTCTTCTCTCGCTCTTTCCCGCAGAGCTCCGGCGATGCACAACTCGAACCGCGAAAGCCGCAATGAGCTTTGTGCAAGCTGCGCAGAAGAAACAAGGCACTAAACCGGCAAATGTCCAGCTAATCTCCAACGTGAAAAGGGTCAGCAAGGAAAGCTCTTGCTAACAGCCCAGAAGCATTGCGACGCTTCTCTGGATGATTTGCCCACCAACACTTCACATCAGCTCAAGCCGGCTGCCCGGAGGAAAAGAGGCTAGGAAAGATCGTAGCAGGCACGGTTGTTGCTGCACGAGAAGTGCCTGCTCCGGAGGCTTCTTGCGAGCAGCGCTAAAAGCACGCGAACATCGCGTTTCTGTGCTTTCCTGAACAGCTTGCGCTGGGACAGTTACAGCCGTGTTTTGCAAGCTGTCCGGGGTTCTGAGGCACTAAAAGTGCGGATGTGTGGCGACTGTGCAAGACGAGAACCGGCTGCTCTGAAAGCCCTTCCTGCTCGTCACGTACGCTTTCTAGCAGCTCTACGGACACACACGCGTCAGCCTCTTCACTGTCCTACACAGCTAGCACGCTGGCAGTTACCGTCAACTTGGAAGCAGCCGCGCAGAAGGCACTCGCCCTGCAACCGGCGAACAGCGCACATTCGCGGCTACACGCGAGCTGGCCGCACTCGGAGCTTTCGCGGCTCTTCTCTCGCTCTTTCCCGCAGAGCTCCGGCGATGCACAACTCGAACCGCGAAAGCCGCAATGAGCTTTGTGCAAGCTGCGCAGAAGAAACAAGGCACTAAACCGGCAAATGTCCAGCTAATCTCCAACGTGAAAAGGCTCAGCAAGGAAAGCTCTTGCTAACAGCCCAGAAGCATTGCGACGCTTCTCTGGATGATTTGCCCACCAACACTTCACATCAGCTCAAGCCGGCTGCCCGGAGGAAAAGAGGCTAGGAAAGATCGTAGCAGGCACGGTTGTTGCTGCACGAGAAGTGCCTGCTCCGGAGGCTTCTTGCGAGCAGCGCTAAAAGCACGCGAACATCGCGTTTCTGTGCTTTCCTGAACAGCTTGCGCTGGGACAGTTACAGCCGTGTTTTGCAAGCTGTCCGGGGTTCTGAGGCACTAAAAGTGCGGATGTGTGGCGACTGTGCAAGACGAGAACCGGCTGCTCTGAAAGCCCTTCCTGCTCGTCACGTACGCTTTCTAGCAGCTCTACGGACACACACGCGTCAGCCTCTTCACTGTCCTACACAGCTAGCACGCTGGCAGTTACCGTCAACTTGGAAGCAGCCGCGCAGAAGGCACTCGCCCTGCAACCGGCGAACAGCGCACATTCGCGGCTACACGCGAGCTGGCCGCACTCGGAGCTTTCGCGGCTCTTCTCTCGCTCTTTCCCGCAGAGCTCCGGCGATGCACAACTCGAACCGCGAAAGCCGCAATGAGCTTTGTGCAAGCTGCGCAGAAGAAACAAGGCACTAAACCGGCAAATGTCCAGCTAATCTCCAACGTGAAAAGGGTCAGCAAGGAAAGCTCTTGCTAACAGCCCAGAAGCATTGCGACGCTTCTCTGGATGATTTGCCCACCAACACTTCACATCAGCTCAAGCCGGCTGCCCGGAGGAAAAGAGGCTAGGAAAGATCGTAGCAGGCACGGTTGTTGCTGCACGAGAAGTGCCTGCTCCGGAGGCTTCTTGCGAGCAGCGCTAAAAGCACGCGAACATCGCGTTTCTGTGCTTTCCTGAACAGCTTGCGCTGGGACAGTTACAGCCGTGTTTTGCAAGCTGTCCGGGGTTCTGAGGCACTAAAAGTGCGGATGTGTGGCGACTGTGCAAGACGAGAACCGGCTGCTCTGAAAGCCCTTCCTGCTCGTCACGTACGCTTTCTAGCAGCTCTACGGACACACACGCGTCAGCCTCTTCACTGTCCTACACAGCTAGCACGCTGGCAGTTACCGTCAACTTGGAAGCAGCCGCGCAGAAGGCACTCGCCCTGCAACCGGCGAACAGCGCACATTCGCGGCTACACGCGAGCTGGCCGCACTCGGAGCTTTCGCGGCTCTTCTCTCGCTCTTTCCCGCAGAGCTCCGGCGATGCACAACTCGAACCGCGAAAGCCGCAATGAGCTTTGTGCAAGCTGCGCAGAAGAAACAAGGCACTAAACCGGCAAATGTCCAGCTAATCTCCAACGTGAAAAGGCTCAGCAAGGAAAGCTCTTGCTAACAGCCCAGAAGCATTGCGACGCTTCTCTGGATGATTTGCCCACCAACACTTCACATCAGCTCAAGCCGGCTGCCCGGAGGAAAAGAGGCTAGGAAAGATCGTAGCAGGCACGGTTGTTGCTGCACGAGAAGTGCCTGCTCCGGAGGCTTCTTGCGAGCAGCGCTAAAAGCACGCGAACATCGCGTTTCTGTGCTTTCCTGAACAGCTTGCGCTGGGACAGTTACAGCCGTGTTTTGCAAGCTGTCCGGGGTTCTGAGGCACTAAAAGTGCGGATGTGTGGCGACTGTGCAAGACGAGAACCGGCTGCTCTGAAAGCCCTTCCTGCTCGTCACGTACGCTTTCTAGCAGCTCTACGGACACACACGCGTCAGCCTCTTCACTGTCCTACACAGCTAGCACGCTGGCAGTTACCGTCAACTTGGAAGCAGCCGCGCAGAAGGCAGTCGCCCTGCAACCGGCGAACAGCGCACATTCGCGGCTACACGCGAGCTGGCCGCACTCGGAGCTTTCGCGGCTCTTCTCTCGCTCTTTCCCGCAGAGCTCCGGCGATGCACAACTCGAACCGCGAAAGCCGCAATGAGCTTTGTGCAAGCTGCGCAGAAGAAACAAGGCACTAAACCGGCAAATGTCCAGCTAATCTCCAACGTGAAAAGGGTCAGCAAGGAAAGCTCTTGCTAACAGCCCAGAAGCATTGCGACGCTTCTCTGGATGATTTGCCCACCAACACTTCACATCAGCTCAAGCCGGCTGCCCGGAGGAAAAGAGGCTAGGAAAGATCGTAGCAGGCACGGTTGTTGCTGCACGAGAAGTGCCTGCTCCGGAGGCTTCTTGCGAGCAGCGCTAAAAGCACGCGAACATCGCGTTTCTGTGCTTTCCTGAACAGCTTGCGCTGGGACAGTTACAGCCGTGTTTTGCAAGCTGTCCGGGGTTCTGAGGCACTAAAAGTGCGGATGTGTGGCGACTGTGCAAGACGAGAACCGGCTGCTCTGAAAGCCCTTCCTGCTCGTCACGTACGCTTTCTAGCAGCTCTACGGACACACACGCGTCAGCCTCTTCACTGTCCTACACAGCTAGCACGCTGGCAGTTACCGTCAACTTGGAAGCAGCCGCGCAGAAGGCACTCGCCCTGCAACCGGCGAACAGCGCACATTCGCGGCTACACGCGAGCTGGCCGCACTCGGAGCTTTCGCGGCTCTTCTCTCGCTCTTTCCCGCAGAGCTCCGGCGATGCACAACTCGAACCGCGAAAGCCGCAATGAGCTTTGTGCAAGCTGCGCAGAAGAAACAAGGCACTAAACCGGCAAATGTCCAGCTAATCTCCAACGTGAAAAGGGTCAGCAAGGAAAGCTCTTGCTAACAGCCCAGAAGCATTGCGACGCTTCTCTGGATGATTTGCCCACCAACACTTCACATCAGCTCAAGCCGGCTGCCCGGAGGAAAAGAGGCTAGGAAAGATCGTAGCAGGCACGGTTGTTGCTGCACGAGAAGTGCCTGCTCCGGAGGCTTCTTGCGAGCAGCGCTAAAAGCACGCGAACATCGCGTTTCTGTGCTTTCCTGAACAGCTTGCGCTGGGACAGTTACAGCCGTGTTTTGCAAGCTGTCCGGGGTTCTGAGGCACTAAAAGTGCGGATGTGTGGCGACTGTGCAAGACGAGAACCGGCTGCTCTGAAAGCCCTTCCTGCTCGTCACGTACGCTTTCTAGCAGCTCTACGGACACACACGCGTCAGCCTCTTCACTGTCCTACACAGCTAGCACGCTGGCAGTTACCGTCAACTTGGAAGCAGCCGCGCAGAAGGCAGTCGCCCTGCAACCGGCGAACAGCGCACATTCGCGGCTACACGCGAGCTGGCCGCACTCGGAGCTTTCGCGGCTCTTCTCTCGCTCTTTCCCGCAGAGCTCCGGCGATGCACAACTCGAACCGCGAAAGCCGCAATGAGCTTTGTGCAAGCTGCGCAGAAGAAACAAGGCACTAAACCGGCAAATGTCCAGCTAATCTCCAACGTGAAAAGGCTCAGCAAGGAAAGCTCTTGCTAACAGCCCAGAAGCATTGCGACGCTTCTCTGGATGATTTGCCCACCAACACTTCACATCAGCTCAAGCCGGCTGCCCGGAGGAAAAGAGGCTAGGAAAGATCGTAGCAGGCACGGTTGTTGCTGCACGAGAAGTGCCTGCTCCGGAGGCTTCTTGCGAGCAGCGCTAAAAGCACGCGAACATCGCGTTTCTGTGCTTTCCTGAACAGCTTGCGCTGGGACAGTTACAGCCGTGTTTTGCAAGCTGTCCGGGGTTCTGAGGCACTAAAAGTGCGGATGTGTGGCGACTGTGCAAGACGAGAACCGGCTGCTCTGAAAGCCCTTCCTGCTCGTCACGTACGCTTTCTAGCAGCTCTACGGACACACACGCGTCAGCCTCTTCACTGTCCTACACAGCTAGCACGATGGCAGTTACCGTCAACTTGGAAGCAGCCGCGCAGAAGGCACTCGCCCTGCAACCGGCGAACAGCGCACATTCGCGGCTACACGCGAGCTGGCCGCACTCGGAGCTTTCGCGGCTCTTCTCTCGCTCTTTCCCGCAGAGCTCCGGCGATGCACAACTCGAACCGCGAAAGCCGCAATGAGCTTTGTGCAAGCTGCGCAGAAGAAACAAGGCACTAAACCGGCAAATGTCCAGCTAATCTCCAACGTGAAAAGGGTCAGCAAGGAAAGCTCTTGCTAACAGCCCAGAAGCATTGCGACGCTTCTCTGGATGATTTGCCCACCAACACTTCACATCAGCTCAAGCCGGCTGCCCGGAGGAAAAGAGGCTAGGAAAGATCGTAGCAGGCACGGTTGTTGCTGCACGAGAAGTGCCTGCTCCGGAGGCTTCTTGCGAGCAGCGCTAAAAGCACGCGAACATCGCGTTTCTGTGCTTTCCTGAACAGCTTGCGCTGGGACAGTTACAGCCGTGTTTTGCAAGCTGTCCGGGGTTCTGAGGCACTAAAAGTGCGGATGTGTGGCGACTGTGCAAGACGAGAACCGGCTGCTCTGAAAGCCCTTCCTGCTCGTCACGTACGCTTTCTAGCAGCTCTACGGACACACACGCGTCAGCCTCTTCACTGTCCTACACAGCTAGCACGCTGGCAGTTACCGTCAACTTGGAAGCAGCCGCGCAGAAGGCAGTCGCCCTGCAACCGGCGAACAGCGCACATTCGCGGCTACACGCGAGCTGGCCGCACTCGGAGCTTTCGCGGCTCTTCTCTCGCTCTTTCCCGCAGAGCTCCGGCGATGCACAACTCGAACCGCGAAAGCCGCAATGAGCTTTGTGCAAGCTGCGCAGAAGAAACAAGGCACTAAACCGGCAAATGTCCAGCTAATCTCCAACGTGAAAAGGCTCAGCAAGGAAAGCTCTTGCTAACAGCCCAGAAGCATTGCGACGCTTCTCTGGATGATTTGCCCACCAACACTTCACATCAGCTCAAGCCGGCTGCCCGGAGGAAAAGAGGCTAGGAAAGATCGTAGCAGGCACGGTTGTTGCTGCACGAGAAGTGCCTGCTCCGGAGGCTTCTTGCGAGCAGCGCTAAAAGCACGCGAACATCGCGTTTCTGTGCTTTCCTGAACAGCTTGCGCTGGGACAGTTACAGCCGTGTTTTGCAAGCTGTCCGGGGTTCTGAGGCACTAAAAGTGCGGATGTGTGGCGACTGTGCAAGACGAGAACCGGCTGCTCTGAAAGCCCTTCCTGCTCGTCACGTACGCTTTCTAGCAGCTCTACGGACACACACGCGTCAGCCTCTTCACTGTCCTACACAGCTAGCACGATGGCAGTTACCGTCAACTTGGAAGCAGCCGCGCAGAAGGCAGTCGCCCTGCAACCGGCGAACAGCGCACATTCGCGGCTACACGCGAGCTGGCCGCACTCGGAGCTTTCGCGGCTCTTCTCTCGCTCTTTCCCGCAGAGCTCCGGCGATGCACAACTCGAACCGCGAAAGCCGCAATGAGCTTTGTGCAAGCTGCGCAGAAGAAACAAGGCACTAAACCGGCAAATGTCCAGCTAATCTCCAACGTGAAAAGGGTCAGCAAGGAAAGCTCTTGCTAACAGCCCAGAAGCATTGCGACGCTTCTCTGGATGATTTGCCCACCAACACTTCACATCAGCTCAAGCCGGCTGCCCGGAGGAAAAGAGGCTAGGAAAGATCGTAGCAGGCACGGTTGTTGCTGCACGAGAAGTGCCTGCTCCGGAGGCTTCTTGCGAGCAGCGCTAAAAGCACGCGAACATCGCGTTTCTGTGCTTTCCTGAACAGCTTGCGCTGGGACAGTTACAGCCGTGTTTTGCAAGCTGTCCGGGGTTCTGAGGCACTAAAAGTGCGGATGTGTGGCGACTGTGCAAGACGAGAACCGGCTGCTCTGAAAGCCCTTCCTGCTCGTCACGTACGCTTTCTAGCAGCTCTACGGACACACACGCGTCAGCCTCTTCACTGTCCTACACAGCTAGCACGCTGGCAGTTACCGTCAACTTGGAAGCAGCCGCGCAGAAGGCACTCGCCCTGCAACCGGCGAACAGCGCACATTCGCGGCTACACGCGAGCTGGCCGCACTCGGAGCTTTCGCGGCTCTTCTCTCGCTCTTTCCCGCAGAGCTCCGGCGATGCACAACTCGAACCGCGAAAGCCGCAATGAGCTTTGTGCAAGCTGCGCAGAAGAAACAAGGCACTAAACCGGCAAATGTCCAGCTAATCTCCAACGTGAAAAGGCTCAGCAAGGAAAGCTCTTGCTAACAGCCCAGAAGCATTGCGACGCTTCTCTGGATGATTTGCCCACCAACACTTCACATCAGCTCAAGCCGGCTGCCCGGAGGAAAAGAGGCTAGGAAAGATCGTAGCAGGCACGGTTGTTGCTGCACGAGAAGTGCCTGCTCCGGAGGCTTCTTGCGAGCAGCGCTAAAAGCACGCGAACATCGCGTTTCTGTGCTTTCCTGAACAGCTTGCGCTGGGACAGTTACAGCCGTGTTTTGCAAGCTGTCCGGGGTTCTGAGGCACTAAAAGTGCGGATGTGTGGCGACTGTGCAAGACGAGAACCGGCTGCTCTGAAAGCCCTTCCTGCTCGTCACGTACGCTTTCTAGCAGCTCTACGGACACACACGCGTCAGCCTCTTCACTGTCCTACACAGCTAGCACGCTGGCAGTTACCGTCAACTTGGAAGCAGCCGCGCAGAAGGCACTCGCCCTGCAACCGGCGAACAGCGCACATTCGCGGCTACACGCGAGCTGGCCGCACTCGGAGCTTTCGCGGCTCTTCTCTCGCTCTTTCCCGCAGAGCTCCGGCGATGCACAACTCGAACCGCGAAAGCCGCAATGAGCTTTGTGCAAGCTGCGCAGAAGAAACAAGGCACTAAACCGGCAAATGTCCAGCTAATCTCCAACGTGAAAAGGGTCAGCAAGGAAAGCTCTTGCTAACAGCCCAGAAGCATTGCGACGCTTCTCTGGATGATTTGCCCACCAACACTTCACATCAGCTCAAGCCGGCTGCCCGGAGGAAAAGAGGCTAGGAAAGATCGTAGCAGGCACGGTTGTTGCTGCACGAGAAGTGCCTGCTCCGGAGGCTTCTTGCGAGCAGCGCTAAAGGCACGCGAACATCGCGTTTCTGTGCTTTCCTGAACAGCTTGCGCTGGGACAGTTACAGCCGTGTTTTGCAAGCTGTCCGGGGTTCTGAGGCACTAAAAGTGCGGATGTGTGGCGACTGTGCAAGACGAGAACCGGCTGCTCTGAAAGCCCTTCCTGCTCGTCACGTACGCTTTCTAGCAGCTCTACGGACACACACGCGTCAGCCTCTTCACTGTCCTACACAGCTAGCACGCTGGCAGTTACCGTCAACTTGGAAGCAGCCGCGCAGAAGGCACTCGCCCTGCAACCGGCGAACAGCGCACATTCGCGGCTACACGCGAGCTGGCCGCACTCGGAGCTTTCGCGGCTCTTCTCTCGCTCTTTCCCGCAGAGCTCCGGCGATGCACAACTCGAACCGCGAAAGCCGCAATGAGCTTTGTGCAAGCTGCGCAGAAGAAACAAGGCACTAAACCGGCAAATGTCCAGCTAATCTCCAACGTGAAAAGGCTCAGCAAGGAAAGCTCTTGCTAACAGCCCAGAAGCATTGCGACGCTTCTCTGGATGATTTGCCCACCAACACTTCACATCAGCTCAAGCCGGCTGCCCGGAGGAAAAGAGGCTAGGAAAGATCGTAGCAGGCACGGTTGTTGCTGCACGAGAAGTGCCTGCTCCGGAGGCTTCTTGCGAGCAGCGCTAAAAGCACGCGAACATCGCGTTTCTGTGCTTTCCTGAACAGCTTGCGCTGGGACAGTTACAGCCGTGTTTTGCAAGCTGTCCGGGGTTCTGAGGCACTAAAAGTGCGGATGTGTGGCGACTGTGCAAGACGAGAACCGGCTGCTCTGAAAGCCCTTCCTGCTCGTCACGTACGCTTTCTAGCAGCTCTACGGACACACACGCGTCAGCCTCTTCACTGTCCTACACAGCTAGCACGCTGGCAGTTACCGTCAACTTGGAAGCAGCCGCGCAGAAGGCACTCGCCCTGCAACCGGCGAACAGCGCACATTCGCGGCTACACGCGAGCTGGCCGCACTCGGAGCTTTCGCGGCTCTTCTCTCGCTCTTTCCCGCAGAGCTCCGGCGATGCACAACTCGAACCGCGAAAGCCGCAATGAGCTTTGTGCAAGCTGCGCAGAAGAAACAAGGCACTAAACCGGCAAATGTCCAGCTAATCTCCAACGTGAAAAGGCTCAGCAAGGAAAGCTCTTGCTAACAGCCCAGAAGCATTGCGACGCTTCTCTGGATGATTTGCCCACCAACACTTCACATCAGCTCAAGCCGGCTGCCCGGAGGAAAAGAGGCTAGGAAAGATCGTAGCAGGCACGGTTGTTGCTGCACGAGAAGTGCCTGCTCCGGAGGCTTCTTGCGAGCAGCGCTAAAAGCACGCGAACATCGCGTTTCTGTGCTTTCCTGAACAGCTTGCGCTGGGACAGTTACAGCCGTGTTTTGCAAGCTGTCCGGGGTTCTGAGGCACTAAAAGTGCGGATGTGTGGCGACTGTGCAAGACGAGAACCGGCTGCTCTGAAAGCCCTTCCTGCTCGTCACGTACGCTTTCTAGCAGCTCTACGGACACACACGCGTCAGCCTCTTCACTGTCCTACACAGCTAGCACGCTGGCAGTTACCGTCAACTTGGAAGCAGCCGCGCAGAAGGCACTCGCCCTGCAACCGGCGAACAGCGCACATTCGCGGCTACACGCGAGCTGGCCGCACTCGGAGCTTTCGCGGCTCTTCTCTCGCTCTTTCCCGCAGAGCTCCGGCGATGCACAACTCGAACCGCGAAAGCCGCAATGAGCTTTGTGCAAGCTGCGCAGAAGAAACAAGGCACTAAACCGGCAAATGTCCAGCTAATCTCCAACGTGAAAAGGCTCAGCAAGGAAAGCTCTTGCTAACAGCCCAGAAGCATTGCGACGCTTCTCTGGATGATTTGCCCACCAACACTTCACATCAGCTCAAGCCGGCTGCCCGGAGGAAAAGAGGCTAGGAAAGATCGTAGCAGGCACGGTTGTTGCTGCACGAGAAGTGCCTGCTCCGGAGGCTTCTTGCGAGCAGCGCTAAAAGCACGCGAACATCGCGTTTCTGTGCTTTCCTGAACAGCTTGCGCTGGGACAGTTACAGCCGTGTTTTGCAAGCTGTCCGGGGTTCTGAGGCACTAAAAGTGCGGATGTGTGGCGACTGTGCAAGACGAGAACCGGCTGCTCTGAAAGCCCTTCCTGCTCGTCACGTACGCTTTCTAGCAGCTCTACGGACACACACGCGTCAGCCTCTTCACTGTCCTACACAGCTAGCACGCTGGCAGTTACCGTCAACTTGGAAGCAGCCGCGCAGAAGGCACTCGCCCTGCAACCGGCGAACAGCGCACATTCGCGGCTACACGCGAGCTGGCCGCACTCGGAGCTTTCGCGGCTCTTCTCTCGCTCTTTCCCGCAGAGCTCCGGCGATGCACAACTCGAACCGCGAAAGCCGCAATGAGCTTTGTGCAAGCTGCGCAGAAGAAACAAGGCACTAAACCGGCAAATGTCCAGCTAATCTCCAACGTGAAAAGGGTCAGCAAGGAAAGCTCTTGCTAACAGCCCAGAAGCATTGCGACGCTTCTCTGGATGATTTGCCCACCAACACTTCACATCAGCTCAAGCCGGCTGCCCGGAGGAAAAGAGGCTAGGAAAGATCGTAGCAGGCACGGTTGTTGCTGCACGAGAAGTGCCTGCTCCGGAGGCTTCTTGCGAGCAGCGCTAAAAGCACGCGAACATCGCGTTTCTGTGCTTTCCTGAACAGCTTGCGCTGGGACAGTTACAGCCGTGTTTTGCAAGCTGTCCGGGGTTCTGAGGCACTAAAAGTGCGGATGTGTGGCGACTGTGCAAGACGAGAACCGGCTGCTCTGAAAGCCCTTCCTGCTCGTCACGTACGCTTTCTAGCAGCTCTACGGACACACACGCGTCAGCCTCTTCACTGTCCTACACAGCTAGCACGATGGCAGTTACCGTCAACTTGGAAGCAGCCGCGCAGAAGGCACTCGCCCTGCAACCGGCGAACAGCGCACATTCGCGGCTACACGCGAGCTGGCCGCACTCGGAGCTTTCGCGGCTCTTCTCTCGCTCTTTCCCGCAGAGCTCCGGCGATGCACAACTCGAACCGCGAAAGCCGCAATGAGCTTTGTGCAAGCTGCGCAGAAGAAACAAGGCACTAAACCGGCAAATGTCCAGCTAATCTCCAACGTGAAAAGGGTCAGCAAGGAAAGCTCTTGCTAACAGCCCAGAAGCATTGCGACGCTTCTCTGGATGATTTGCCCACCAACACTTCACATCAGCTCAAGCCGGCTGCCCGGAGGAAAAGAGGCTAGGAAAGATCGTAGCAGGCACGGTTGTTGCTGCACGAGAAGTGCCTGCTCCGGAGGCTTCTTGCGAGCAGCGCTAAAAGCACGCGAACATCGCGTTTCTGTGCTTTCCTGAACAGCTTGCGCTGGGACAGTTACAGCCGTGTTTTGCAAGCTGTCCGGGGTTCTGAGGCACTAAAAGTGCGGATGTGTGGCGACTGTGCAAGACGAGAACCGGCTGCTCTGAAAGCCCTTCCTGCTCGTCACGTACGCTTTCTAGCAGCTCTACGGACACACACGCGTCAGCCTCTTCACTGTCCTACACAGCTAGCACGCTGGCAGTTACCGTCAACTTGGAAGCAGCCGCGCAGAAGGCAGTCGCCCTGCAACCGGCGAACAGCGCACATTCGCGGCTACACGCGAGCTGGCCGCACTCGGAGCTTTCGCGGCTCTTCTCTCGCTCTTTCCCGCAGAGCTCCGGCGATGCACAACTCGAACCGCGAAAGCCGCAATGAGCTTTGTGCAAGCTGCGCAGAAGAAACAAGGCACTAAACCGGCAAATGTCCAGCTAATCTCCAACGTGAAAAGGCTCAGCAAGGAAAGCTCTTGCTAACAGCCCAGAAGCATTGCGACGCTTCTCTGGATGATTTGCCCACCAACACTTCACATCAGCTCAAGCCGGCTGCCCGGAGGAAAAGAGGCTAGGAAAGATCGTAGCAGGCACGGTTGTTGCTGCACGAGAAGTGCCTGCTCCGGAGGCTTCTTGCGAGCAGCGCTAAAAGCACGCGAACATCGCGTTTCTGTGCTTTCCTGAACAGCTTGCGCTGGGACAGTTACAGCCGTGTTTTGCAAGCTGTCCGGGGTTCTGAGGCACTAAAAGTGCGGATGTGTGGCGACTGTGCAAGACGAGAACCGGCTGCTCTGAAAGCCCTTCCTGCTCGTCACGTACGCTTTCTAGCAGCTCTACGGACACACACGCGTCAGCCTCTTCACTGTCCTACACAGCTAGCACGATGGCAGTTACCGTCAACTTGGAAGCAGCCGCGCAGAAGGCACTCGCCCTGCAACCGGCGAACAGCGCACATTCGCGGCTACACGCGAGCTGGCCGCACTCGGAGCTTTCGCGGCTCTTCTCTCGCTCTTTCCCGCAGAGCTCCGGCGATGCACAACTCGAACCGCGAAAGCCGCAATGAGCTTTGTGCAAGCTGCGCAGAAGAAACAAGGCACTAAACCGGCAAATGTCCAGCTAATCTCCAACGTGAAAAGGCTCAGCAAGGAAAGCTCTTGCTAACAGCCCAGAAGCATTGCGACGCTTCTCTGGATGATTTGCCCACCAACACTTCACATCAGCTCAAGCCGGCTGCCCGGAGGAAAAGAGGCTAGGAAAGATCGTAGCAGGCACGGTTGTTGCTGCACGAGAAGTGCCTGCTCCGGAGGCTTCTTGCGAGCAGCGCTAAAAGCACGCGAACATCGCGTTTCTGTGCTTTCCTGAACAGCTTGCGCTGGGACAGTTACAGCCGTGTTTTGCAAGCTGTCCGGGGTTCTGAGGCACTAAAAGTGCGGATGTGTGGCGACTGTGCAAGACGAGAACCGGCTGCTCTGAAAGCCCTTCCTGCTCGTCACGTACGCTTTCTAGCAGCTCTACGGACACACACGCGTCAGCCTCTTCACTGTCCTACACAGCTAGCACGCTGGCAGTTACCGTCAACTTGGAAGCAGCCGCGCAGAAGGCACTCGCCCTGCAACCGGCGAACAGCGCACATTCGCGGCTACACGCGAGCTGGCCGCACTCGGAGCTTTCGCGGCTCTTCTCTCGCTCTTTCCCGCAGAGCTCCGGCGATGCACAACTCGAACCGCGAAAGCCGCAATGAGCTTTGTGCAAGCTGCGCAGAAGAAACAAGGCACTAAACCGGCAAATGTCCAGCTAATCTCCAACGTGAAAAGGCTCAGCAAGGAAAGCTCTTGCTAACAGCCCAGAAGCATTGCGACGCTTCTCTGGATGATTTGCCCACCAACACTTCACATCAGCTCAAGCCGGCTGCCCGGAGGAAAAGAGGCTAGGAAAGATCGTAGCAGGCACGGTTGTTGCTGCACGAGAAGTGCCTGCTCCGGAGGCTTCTTGCGAGCAGCGCTAAAAGCACGCGAACATCGCGTTTCTGTGCTTTCCTGAACAGCTTGCGCTGGGACAGTTACAGCCGTGTTTTGCAAGCTGTCCGGGGTTCTGAGGCACTAAAAGTGCGGATGTGTGGCGACTGTGCAAGACGAGAACCGGCTGCTCTGAAAGCCCTTCCTGCTCGTCACGTACGCTTTCTAGCAGCTCTACGGACACACACGCGTCAGCCTCTTCACTGTCCTACACAGCTAGCACGCTGGCAGTTACCGTCAACTTGGAAGCAGCCGCGCAGAAGGCACTCGCCCTGCAACCGGCGAACAGCGCACATTCGCGGCTACACGCGAGCTGGCCGCACTCGGAGCTTTCGCGGCTCTTCTCTCGCTCTTTCCCGCAGAGCTCCGGCGATGCACAACTCGAACCGCGAAAGCCGCAATGAGCTTTGTGCAAGCTGCGCAGAAGAAACAAGGCACTAAACCGGCAAATGTCCAGCTAATCTCCAACGTGAAAAGGGTCAGCAAGGAAAGCTCTTGCTAACAGCCCAGAAGCATTGCGACGCTTCTCTGGATGATTTGCCCACCAACACTTCACATCAGCTCAAGCCGGCTGCCCGGAGGAAAAGAGGCTAGGAAAGATCGTAGCAGGCACGGTTGTTGCTGCACGAGAAGTGCCTGCTCCGGAGGCTTCTTGCGAGCAGCGCTAAAAGCACGCGAACATCGCGTTTCTGTGCTTTCCTGAACAGCTTGCGCTGGGACAGTTACAGCCGTGTTTTGCAAGCTGTCCGGGGTTCTGAGGCACTAAAAGTGCGGATGTGTGGCGACTGTGCAAGACGAGAACCGGCTGCTCTGAAAGCCCTTCCTGCTCGTCACGTACGCTTTCTAGCAGCTCTACGGACACACACGCGTCAGCCTCTTCACTGTCCTACACAGCTAGCACGCTGGCAGTTACCGTCAACTTGGAAGCAGCCGCGCAGAAGGCACTCGCCCTGCAACCGGCGAACAGCGCACATTCGCGGCTACACGCGAGCTGGCCGCACTCGGAGCTTTCGCGGCTCTTCTCTCGCTCTTTCCCGCAGAGCTCCGGCGATGCACAACTCGAACCGCGAAAGCCGCAATGAGCTTTGTGCAAGCTGCGCAGAAGAAACAAGGCACTAAACCGGCAAATGTCCAGCTAATCTCCAACGTGAAAAGGCTCAGCAAGGAAAGCTCTTGCTAACAGCCCAGAAGCATTGCGACGCTTCTCTGGATGATTTGCCCACCAACACTTCACATCAGCTCAAGCCGGCTGCCCGGAGGAAAAGAGGCTAGGAAAGATCGTAGCAGGCACGGTTGTTGCTGCACGAGAAGTGCCTGCTCCGGAGGCTTCTTGCGAGCAGCGCTAAAAGCACGCGAACATCGCGTTTCTGTGCTTTCCTGAACAGCTTGCGCTGGGACAGTTACAGCCGTGTTTTGCAAGCTGTCCGGGGTTCTGAGGCACTAAAAGTGCGGATGTGTGGCGACTGTGCAAGACGAGAACCGGCTGCTCTGAAAGCCCTTCCTGCTCGTCACGTACGCTTTCTAGCAGCTCTACGGACACACACGCGTCAGCCTCTTCACTGTCCTACACAGCTAGCACGATGGCAGTTACCGTCAACTTGGAAGCAGCCGCGCAGAAGGCACTCGCCCTGCAACCGGCGAACAGCGCACATTCGCGGCTACACGCGAGCTGGCCGCACTCGGAGCTTTCGCGGCTCTTCTCTCGCTCTTTCCCGCAGAGCTCCGGCGATGCACAACTCGAACCGCGAAAGCCGCAATGAGCTTTGTGCAAGCTGCGCAGAAGAAACAAGGCACTAAACCGGCAAATGTCCAGCTAATCTCCAACGTGAAAAGGCTCAGCAAGGAAAGCTCTTGCTAACAGCCCAGAAGCATTGCGACGCTTCTCTGGATGATTTGCCCACCAACACTTCACATCAGCTCAAGCCGGCTGCCCGGAGGAAAAGAGGCTAGGAAAGATCGTAGCAGGCACGGTTGTTGCTGCACGAGAAGTGCCTGCTCCGGAGGCTTCTTGCGAGCAGCGCTAAAAGCACGCGAACATCGCGTTTCTGTGCTTTCCTGAACAGCTTGCGCTGGGACAGTTACAGCCGTGTTTTGCAAGCTGTCCGGGGTTCTGAGGCACTAAAAGTGCGGATGTGTGGCGACTGTGCAAGACGAGAACCGGCTGCTCTGAAAGCCCTTCCTGCTCGTCACGTACGCTTTCTAGCAGCTCTACGGACACACACGCGTCAGCCTCTTCACTGTCCTACACAGCTAGCACGCTGGCAGTTACCGTCAACTTGGAAGCAGCCGCGCAGAAGGCACTCGCCCTGCAACCGGCGAACAGCGCACATTCGCGGCTACACGCGAGCTGGCCGCACTCGGAGCTTTCGCGGCTCTTCTCTCGCTCTTTCCCGCAGAGCTCCGGCGATGCACAACTCGAACCGCGAAAGCCGCAATGAGCTTTGTGCAAGCTGCGCAGAAGAAACAAGGCACTAAACCGGCAAATGTCCAGCTAATCTCCAACGTGAAAAGGCTCAGCAAGGAAAGCTCTTGCTAACAGCCCAGAAGCATTGCGACGCTTCTCTGGATGATTTGCCCACCAACACTTCACATCAGCTCAAGCCGGCTGCCCGGAGGAAAAGAGGCTAGGAAAGATCGTAGCAGGCACGGTTGTTGCTGCACGAGAAGTGCCTGCTCCGGAGGCTTCTTGCGAGCAGCGCTAAAAGCACGCGAACATCGCGTTTCTGTGCTTTCCTGAACAGCTTGCGCTGGGACAGTTACAGCCGTGTTTTGCAAGCTGTCCGGGGTTCTGAGGCACTAAAAGTGCGGATGTGTGGCGACTGTGCAAGACGAGAACCGGCTGCTCTGAAAGCCCTTCCTGCTCGTCACGTACGCTTTCTAGCAGCTCTACGGACACACACGCGTCAGCCTCTTCACTGTCCTACACAGCTAGCACGATGGCAGTTACCGTCAACTTGGAAGCAGCCGCGCAGAAGGCAGTCGCCCTGCAACCGGCGAACAGCGCACATTCGCGGCTACACGCGAGCTGGCCGCACTCGGAGCTTTCGCGGCTCTTCTCTCGCTCTTTCCCGCAGAGCTCCGGCGATGCACAACTCGAACCGCGAAAGCCGCAATGAGCTTTGTGCAAGCTGCGCAGAAGAAACAAGGCACTAAACCGGCAAATGTCCAGCTAATCTCCAACGTGAAAAGGGTCAGCAAGGAAAGCTCTTGCTAACAGCCCAGAAGCATTGCGACGCTTCTCTGGATGATTTGCCCACCAACACTTCACATCAGCTCAAGCCGGCTGCCCGGAGGAAAAGAGGCTAGGAAAGATCGTAGCAGGCACGGTTGTTGCTGCACGAGAAGTGCCTGCTCCGGAGGCTTCTTGCGAGCAGCGCTAAAAGCACGCGAACATCGCGTTTCTGTGCTTTCCTGAACAGCTTGCGCTGGGACAGTTACAGCCGTGTTTTGCAAGCTGTCCGGGGTTCTGAGGCACTAAAAGTGCGGATGTGTGGCGACTGTGCAAGACGAGAACCGGCTGCTCTGAAAGCCCTTCCTGCTCGTCACGTACGCTTTCTAGCAGCTCTACGGACACACACGCGTCAGCCTCTTCACTGTCCTACACAGCTAGCACGCTGGCAGTTACCGTCAACTTGGAAGCAGCCGCGCAGAAGGCAGTCGCCCTGCAACCGGCGAACAGCGCACATTCGCGGCTACACGCGAGCTGGCCGCACTCGGAGCTTTCGCGGCTCTTCTCTCGCTCTTTCCCGCAGAGCTCCGGCGATGCACAACTCGAACCGCGAAAGCCGCAATGAGCTTTGTGCAAGCTGCGCAGAAGAAACAAGGCACTAAACCGGCAAATGTCCAGCTAATCTCCAACGTGAAAAGGCTCAGCAAGGAAAGCTCTTGCTAACAGCCCAGAAGCATTGCGACGCTTCTCTGGATGATTTGCCCACCAACACTTCACATCAGCTCAAGCCGGCTGCCCGGAGGAAAAGAGGCTAGGAAAGATCGTAGCAGGCACGGTTGTTGCTGCACGAGAAGTGCCTGCTCCGGAGGCTTCTTGCGAGCAGCGCTAAAAGCACGCGAACATCGCGTTTCTGTGCTTTCCTGAACAGCTTGCGCTGGGACAGTTACAGCCGTGTTTTGCAAGCTGTCCGGGGTTCTGAGGCACTAAAAGTGCGGATGTGTGGCGACTGTGCAAGACGAGAACCGGCTGCTCTGAAAGCCCTTCCTGCTCGTCACGTACGCTTTCTAGCAGCTCTACGGACACACACGCGTCAGCCTCTTCACTGTCCTACACAGCTAGCACGATGGCAGTTACCGTCAACTTGGAAGCAGCCGCGCAGAAGGCAGTCGCCCTGCAACCGGCGAACAGCGCACATTCGCGGCTACACGCGAGCTGGCCGCACTCGGAGCTTTCGCGGCTCTTCTCTCGCTCTTTCCCGCAGAGCTCCGGCGATGCACAACTCGAACCGCGAAAGCCGCAATGAGCTTTGTGCAAGCTGCGCAGAAGAAACAAGGCACTAAACCGGCAAATGTCCAGCTAATCTCCAACGTGAAAAGGCTCAGCAAGGAAAGCTCTTGCTAACAGCCCAGAAGCATTGCGACGCTTCTCTGGATGATTTGCCCACCAACACTTCACATCAGCTCAAGCCGGCTGCCCGGAGGAAAAGAGGCTAGGAAAGATCGTAGCAGGCACGGTTGTTGCTGCACGAGAAGTGCCTGCTCCGGAGGCTTCTTGCGAGCAGCGCTAAAAGCACGCGAACATCGCGTTTCTGTGCTTTCCTGAACAGCTTGCGCTGGGACAGTTACAGCCGTGTTTTGCAAGCTGTCCGGGGTTCTGAGGCACTAAAAGTGCGGATGTGTGGCGACTGTGCAAGACGAGAACCGGCTGCTCTGAAAGCCCTTCCTGCTCGTCACGTACGCTTTCTAGCAGCTCTACGGACACACACGCGTCAGCCTCTTCACTGTCCTACACAGCTAGCACGCTGGCAGTTACCGTCAACTTGGAAGCAGCCGCGCAGAAGGCACTCGCCCTGCAACCGGCGAACAGCGCACATTCGCGGCTACACGCGAGCTGGCCGCACTCGGAGCTTTCGCGGCTCTTCTCTCGCTCTTTCCCGCAGAGCTCCGGCGATGCACAACTCGAACCGCGAAAGCCGCAATGAGCTTTGTGCAAGCTGCGCAGAAGAAACAAGGCACTAAACCGGCAAATGTCCAGCTAATCTCCAACGTGAAAAGGCTCAGCAAGGAAAGCTCTTGCTAACAGCCCAGAAGCATTGCGACGCTTCTCTGGATGATTTGCCCACCAACACTTCACATCAGCTCAAGCCGGCTGCCCGGAGGAAAAGAGGCTAGGAAAGATCGTAGCAGGCACGGTTGTTGCTGCACGAGAAGTGCCTGCTCCGGAGGCTTCTTGCGAGCAGCGCTAAAAGCACGCGAACATCGCGTTTCTGTGCTTTCCTGAACAGCTTGCGCTGGGACAGTTACAGCCGTGTTTTGCAAGCTGTCCGGGGTTCTGAGGCACTAAAAGTGCGGATGTGTGGCGACTGTGCAAGACGAGAACCGGCTGCTCTGAAAGCCCTTCCTGCTCGTCACGTACGCTTTCTAGCAGCTCTACGGACACACACGCGTCAGCCTCTTCACTGTCCTACACAGCTAGCACGCTGGCAGTTACCGTCAACTTGGAAGCAGCCGCGCAGAAGGCACTCGCCCTGCAACCGGCGAACAGCGCACATTCGCGGCTACACGCGAGCTGGCCGCACTCGGAGCTTTCGCGGCTCTTCTCTCGCTCTTTCCCGCAGAGCTCCGGCGATGCACAACTCGAACCGCGAAAGCCGCAATGAGCTTTGTGCAAGCTGCGCAGAAGAAACAAGGCACTAAACCGGCAAATGTCCAGCTAATCTCCAACGTGAAAAGGGTCAGCAAGGAAAGCTCTTGCTAACAGCCCAGAAGCATTGCGACGCTTCTCTGGATGATTTGCCCACCAACACTTCACATCAGCTCAAGCCGGCTGCCCGGAGGAAAAGAGGCTAGGAAAGATCGTAGCAGGCACGGTTGTTGCTGCACGAGAAGTGCCTGCTCCGGAGGCTTCTTGCGAGCAGCGCTAAAAGCACGCGAACATCGCGTTTCTGTGCTTTCCTGAACAGCTTGCGCTGGGACAGTTACAGCCGTGTTTTGCAAGCTGTCCGGGGTTCTGAGGCACTAAAAGTGCGGATGTGTGGCGACTGTGCAAGACGAGAACCGGCTGCTCTGAAAGCCCTTCCTGCTCGTCACGTACGCTTTCTAGCAGCTCTACGGACACACACGCGTCAGCCTCTTCACTGTCCTACACAGCTAGCACGCTGGCAGTTACCGTCAACTTGGAAGCAGCCGCGCAGAAGGCACTCGCCCTGCAACCGGCGAACAGCGCACATTCGCGGCTACACGCGAGCTGGCCGCACTCGGAGCTTTCGCGGCTCTTCTCTCGCTCTTTCCCGCAGAGCTCCGGCGATGCACAACTCGAACCGCGAAAGCCGCAATGAGCTTTGTGCAAGCTGCGCAGAAGAAACAAGGCACTAAACCGGCAAATGTCCAGCTAATCTCCAACGTGAAAAGGCTCAGCAAGGAAAGCTCTTGCTAACAGCCCAGAAGCATTGCGACGCTTCTCTGGATGATTTGCCCACCAACACTTCACATCAGCTCAAGCCGGCTGCCCGGAGGAAAAGAGGCTAGGAAAGATCGTAGCAGGCACGGTTGTTGCTGCACGAGAAGTGCCTGCTCCGGAGGCTTCTTGCGAGCAGCGCTAAAAGCACGCGAACATCGCGTTTCTGTGCTTTCCTGAACAGCTTGCGCTGGGACAGTTACAGCCGTGTTTTGCAAGCTGTCCGGGGTTCTGAGGCACTAAAAGTGCGGATGTGTGGCGACTGTGCAAGACGAGAACCGGCTGCTCTGAAAGCCCTTCCTGCTCGTCACGTACGCTTTCTAGCAGCTCTACGGACACACACGCGTCAGCCTCTTCACTGTCCTACACAGCTAGCACGCTGGCAGTTACCGTCAACTTGGAAGCAGCCGCGCAGAAGGCAGTCGCCCTGCAACCGGCGAACAGCGCACATTCGCGGCTACACGCGAGCTGGCCGCACTCGGAGCTTTCGCGGCTCTTCTCTCGCTCTTTCCCGCAGAGCTCCGGCGATGCACAACTCGAACCGCGAAAGCCGCAATGAGCTTTGTGCAAGCTGCGCAGAAGAAACAAGGCACTAAACCGGCAAATGTCCAGCTAATCTCCAACGTGAAAAGGCTCAGCAAGGAAAGCTCTTGCTAACAGCCCAGAAGCATTGCGACGCTTCTCTGGATGATTTGCCCACCAACACTTCACATCAGCTCAAGCCGGCTGCCCGGAGGAAAAGAGGCTAGGAAAGATCGTAGCAGGCACGGTTGTTGCTGCACGAGAAGTGCCTGCTCCGGAGGCTTCTTGCGAGCAGCGCTAAAAGCACGCGAACATCGCGTTTCTGTGCTTTCCTGAACAGCTTGCGCTGGGACAGTTACAGCCGTGTTTTGCAAGCTGTCCGGGGTTCTGAGGCACTAAAAGTGCGGATGTGTGGCGACTGTCCAAGACGAGAACCGGCTGCTCTGAAAGCCCTTCCTGCTCGTCACGTACGCTTTCTAGCAGCTCTACGGACACACACGCGTCAGCCTCTTCACTGTCCTACACAGCTAGCACGCTGGCAGTTACCGTCAACTTGGAAGCAGCCGCGCAGAAGGCACTCGCCCTGCAACCGGCGAACAGCGCACATTCGCGGCTACACGCGAGCTGGCCGCACTCGGAGCTTTCGCGGCTCTTCTCTCGCTCTTTCCCGCAGAGCTCCGGCGATGCACAACTCGAACCGCGAAAGCCGCAATGAGCTTTGTGCAAGCTGCGCAGAAGAAACAAGGCACTAAACCGGCAAATGTCCAGCTAATCTCCAACGTGAAAAGGCTCAGCAAGGAAAGCTCTTGCTAACAGCCCAGAAGCATTGCGACGCTTCTCTGGATGATTTGCCCACCAACACTTCACATCAGCTCAAGCCGGCTGCCCGGAGGAAAAGAGGCTAGGAAAGATCGTAGCAGGCACGGTTGTTGCTGCACGAGAAGTGCCTGCTCCGGAGGCTTCTTGCGAGCAGCGCTAAAAGCACGCGAACATCGCGTTTCTGTGCTTTCCTGAACAGCTTGCGCTGGGACAGTTACAGCCGTGTTTTGCAAGCTGTCCGGGGTTCTGAGGCACTAAAAGTGCGGATGTGTGGCGACTGTGCAAGACGAGAACCGGCTGCTCTGAAAGCCCTTCCTGCTCGTCACGTACGCTTTCTAGCAGCTCTACGGACACACACGCGTCAGCCTCTTCACTGTCCTACACAGCTAGCACGCTGGCACTTACCGTCAACTTGGAAGCAGCCGCGCAGAAGGCAGTCGCCCTGCAACCGGCGAACAGCGCACATTCGCGGCTACACGCGAGCTGGCCGCACTCGGAGCTTTCGCGGCTCTTCTCTCGCTCTTTCCCGCAGAGCTCCGGCGATGCACAACTCGAACCGCGAAAGCCGCAATGAGCTTTGTGCAAGCTGCGCAGAAGAAACAAGGCACTAAACCGGCAAATGTCCAGCTAATCTCCAACGTGAAAAGGCTCAGCAAGGAAAGCTCTTGCTAACAGCCCAGAAGCATTGCGACGCTTCTCTGGATGATTTGCCCACCAACACTTCACATCAGCTCAAGCCGGCTGCCCGGAGGAAAAGAGGCTAGGAAAGATCGTAGCAGGCACGGTTGTTGCTGCACGAGAAGTGCCTGCTCCGGAGGCTTCTTGCGAGCAGCGCTAAAAGCACGCGAACATCGCGTTTCTGTGCTTTCCTGAACAGCTTGCGCTGGGACAGTTACAGCCGTGTTTTGCAAGCTGTCCGGGGTTCTGAGGCACTAAAAGTGCGGATGTGTGGCGACTGTGCAAGACGAGAACCGGCTGCTCTGAAAGCCCTTCCTGCTCGTCACGTACGCTTTCTAGCAGCTCTACGGACACACACGCGTCAGCCTCTTCACTGTCCTACACAGCTAGCACGCTGGCAGTTACCGTCAACTTGGAAGCAGCCGCGCAGAAGGCAGTCGCCCTGCAACCGGCGAACAGCGCACATTCGCGGCTACACGCGAGCTGGCCGCACTCGGAGCTTTCGCGGCTCTTCTCTCGCTCTTTCCCGCAGAGCTCCGGCGATGCACAACTCGAACCGCGAAAGCCGCAATGAGCTTTGTGCAAGCTGCGCAGAAGAAACAAGGCACTAAACCGGCAAATGTCCAGCTAATCTCCAACGTGAAAAGGCTCAGCAAGGAAAGCTCTTGCTAACAGCCCAGAAGCATTGCGACGCTTCTCTGGATGATTTGCCCACCAACACTTCACATCAGCTCAAGCCGGCTGCCCGGAGGAAAAGAGGCTAGGAAAGATCGTAGCAGGCACGGTTGTTGCTGCACGAGAAGTGCCTGCTCCGGAGGCTTCTTGCGAGCAGCGCTAAAAGCACGCGAACATCGCGTTTCTGTGCTTTCCTGAACAGCTTGCGCTGGGACAGTTACAGCCGTGTTTTGCAAGCTGTCCGGGGTTCTGAGGCACTAAAAGTGCGGATGTGTGGCGACTGTGCAAGACGAGAACCGGCTGCTCTGAAAGCCCTTCCTGCTCGTCACGTACGCTTTCTAGCAGCTCTACGGACACACACGCGTCAGCCTCTTCACTGTCCTACACAGCTAGCACGCTGGCAGTTACCGTCAACTTGGAAGCAGCCGCGCAGAAGGCACTCGCCCTGCAACCGGCGAACAGCGCACATTCGCGGCTACACGCGAGCTGGCCGCACTCGGAGCTTTCGCGGCTCTTCTCTCGCTCTTTCCGCAGAGCTCCGGCGATGCACAACTCGAACCGCGAAAGCCGCAATGAGCTTTGTGCAAGCTGCGCAGAAGAAACAAGGCACTAAACCGGCAAATGTCCAGCTAATCTCCAACGTGAAAAGGCTCAGCAAGGAAAGCTCTTGCTAACAGCCCAGAAGCATTGCGACGCTTCTCTGGATGATTTGCCCACCAACACTTCACATCAGCTCAAGCCGGCTGCCCGGAGGAAAAGAGGCTAGGAAAGATCGTAGCAGGCACGGTTGTTGCTGCACGAGAAGTGCCTGCTCCGGAGGCTTCTTGCGAGCAGCGCTAAAAGCACGCGAACATCGCGTTTCTGTGCTTTCCTGAACAGCTTGCGCTGGGACAGTTACAGCCGTGTTTTGCAAGCTGTCCGGGGTTCTGAGGCACTAAAAGTGCGGATGTGTGGCGACTGTGCAAGACGAGAACCGGCTGCTCTGAAAGCCCTTCCTGCTCGTCACGTACGCTTTCTAGCAGCTCTACGGACACACACGCGTCAGCCTCTTCACTGTCCTACACAGCTAGCACGCTGGCAGTTACCGTCAACTTGGAAGCAGCCGCGCAGAAGGCAGTCGCCCTGCAACCGGCGAACAGCGCACATTCGCGGCTACACGCGAGCTGGCCGCACTCGGAGCTTTCGCGGCTCTTCTCTCGCTCTTTCCCGCAGAGCTCCGGCGATGCACAACTCGAACCGCGAAAGCCGCAATGAGCTTTGTGCAAGCTGCGCAGAAGAAACAAGGCACTAAACCGGCAAATGTCCAGCTAATCTCCAACGTGAAAAGGCTCAGCAAGGAAAGCTCTTGCTAACAGCCCAGAAGCATTGCGACGCTTCTCTGGATGATTTGCCCACCAACACTTCACATCAGCTCAAGCCGGCTGCCCGGAGGAAAAGAGGCTAGGAAAGATCGTAGCAGGCACGGTTGTTGCTGCACGAGAAGTGCCTGCTCCGGAGGCTTCTTGCGAGCAGCGCTAAAAGCACGCGAACATCGCGTTTCTGTGCTTTCCTGAACAGCTTGCGCTGGGACAGTTACAGCCGTGTTTTGCAAGCTGTCCGGGGTTCTGAGGCACTAAAAGTGCGGATGTGTGGCGACTGTGCAAGACGAGAACCGGCTGCTCTGAAAGCCCTTCCTGCTCGTCACGTACGCTTTCTAGCAGCTCTACGGACACACACGCGTCAGCCTCTTCACTGTCCTACACAGCTAGCACGCTGGCAGTTACCGTCAACTTGGAAGCAGCCGCGCAGAAGGCAGTCGCCCTGCAACCGGCGAACAGCGCACATTCGCGGCTACACGCGAGCTGGCCGCACTCGGAGCTTTCGCGGCTCTTCTCTCGCTCTTTCCCGCAGAGCTCCGGCGATGCACAACTCGAACCGCGAAAGCCGCAATGAGCTTTGTGCAAGCTGCGCAGAAGAAACAAGGCACTAAACCGGCAAATGTCCAGCTAATCTCCAACGTGAAAAGGCTCAGCAAGGAAAGCTCTTGCTAACAGCCCAGAAGCATTGCGACGCTTCTCTGGATGATTTGCCCACCAACACTTCACATCAGCTCAAGCCGGCTGCCCGGAGGAAAAGAGGCTAGGAAAGATCGTAGCAGGCACGGTTGTTGCTGCACGAGAAGTGCCTGCTCCGGAGGCTTCTTGCGAGCAGCGCTAAAAGCACGCGAACATCGCGTTTCTGTGCTTTCCTGAACAGCTTGCGCTGGGACAGTTACAGCCGTGTTTTGCAAGCTGTCCGGGGTTCTGAGGCACTAAAAGTGCGGATGTGTGGCGACTGTGCAAGACGAGAACCGGCTGCTCTGAAAGCCCTTCCTGCTCGTCACGTACGCTTTCTAGCAGCTCTACGGACACACACGCGTCAGCCTCTTCACTGTCCTACACAGCTAGCACGCTGGCAGTTACCGTCAACTTGGAAGCAGCCGCGCAGAAGGCACTCGCCCTGCAACCGGCGAACAGCGCACATTCGCGGCTACACGCGAGCTGGCCGCACTCGGAGCTTTCGCGGCTCTTCTCTCGCTCTTTCCCGCAGAGCTCCGGCGATGCACAACTCGAACCGCGAAAGCCGCAATGAGCTTTGTGCAAGCTGCGCAGAAGAAACAAGGCACTAAACCGGCAAATGTCCAGCTAATCTCCAACGTGAAAAGGCTCAGCAAGGAAAGCTCTTGCTAACAGCCCAGAAGCATTGCGACGCTTCTCTGGATGATTTGCCCACCAACACTTCACATCAGCTCAAGCCGGCTGCCCGGAGGAAAAGAGGCTAGGAAAGATCGTAGCAGGCACGGTTGTTGCTGCACGAGAAGTGCCTGCTCCGGAGGCTTCTTGCGAGCAGCGCTAAAAGCACGCGAACATCGCGTTTCTGTGCTTTCCTGAACAGCTTGCGCTGGGACAGTTACAGCCGTGTTTTGCAAGCTGTCCGGGGTTCTGAGGCACTAAAAGTGCGGATGTGTGGCGACTGTGCAAGACGAGAACCGGCTGCTCTGAAAGCCCTTCCTGCTCGTCACGTACGCTTTCTAGCAGCTCTACGGACACACACGCGTCAGCCTCTTCACTGTCCTACACAGCTAGCACGCTGGCAGTTACCGTCAACTTGGAAGCAGCCGCGCAGAAGGCACTCGCCCTGCAACCGGCGAACAGCGCACATTCGCGGCTACACGCGAGCTGGCCGCACTCGGAGCTTTCGCGGCTCTTCTCTCGCTCTTTCCCGCAGAGCTCCGGCGATGCACAACTCGAACCGCGAAAGCCGCAATGAGCTTTGTGCAAGCTGCGCAGAAGAAACAAGGCACTAAACCGGCAAATGTCCAGCTAATCTCCAACGTGAAAAGGCTCAGCAAGGAAAGCTCTTGCTAACAGCCCAGAAGCATTGCGACGCTTCTCTGGATGATTTGCCCACCAACACTTCACATCAGCTCAAGCCGGCTGCCCGGAGGAAAAGAGGCTAGGAAAGATCGTAGCAGGCACGGTTGTTGCTGCACGAGAAGTGCCTGCTCCGGAGGCTTCTTGCGAGCAGCGCTAAAAGCACGCGAACATCGCGTTTCTGTGCTTTCCTGAACAGCTTGCGCTGGGACAGTTACAGCCGTGTTTTGCAAGCTGTCCGGGGTTCTGAGGCACTAAAAGTGCGGATGTGTGGCGACTGTGCAAGACGAGAACCGGCTGCTCTGAAAGCCCTTCCTGCTCGTCACGTACGCTTTCTAGCAGCTCTACGGACACACACGCGTCAGCCTCTTCACTGTCCTACACAGCTAGCACGCTGGCAGTTACCGTCAACTTGGAAGCAGCCGCGCAGAAGGCAGTCGCCCTGCAACCGGCGAACAGCGCACATTCGCGGCTACACGCGAGCTGGCCGCACTCGGAGCTTTCGCGGCTCTTCTCTCGCTCTTTCCCGCAGAGCTCCGGCGATGCACAACTCGAACCGCGAAAGCCGCAATGAGCTTTGTGCAAGCTGCGCAGAAGAAACAAGGCACTAAACCGGCAAATGTCCAGCTAATCTCCAACGTGAAAAGGCTCAGCAAGGAAAGCTCTTGCTAACAGCCCAGAAGCATTGCGACGCTTCTCTGGATGATTTGCCCACCAACACTTCACATCAGCTCAAGCCGGCTGCCCGGAGGAAAAGAGGCTAGGAAAGATCGTAGCAGGCACGGTTGTTGCTGCACGAGAAGTGCCTGCTCCGGAGGCTTCTTGCGAGCAGCGCTAAAAGCACGCGAACATCGCGTTTCTGTGCTTTCCTGAACAGCTTGCGCTGGGACAGTTACAGCCGTGTTTTGCAAGCTGTCCGGGGTTCTGAGGCACTAAAAGTGCGGATGTGTGGCGACTGTGCAAGACGAGAACCGGCTGCTCTGAAAGCCCTTCCTGCTCGTCACGTACGCTTTCTAGCAGCTCTACGGACACACACGCGTCAGCCTCTTCACTGTCCTACACAGCTAGCACGCTGGCAGTTACCGTCAACTTGGAAGCAGCCGCGCAGAAGGCAGTCGCCCTGCAACCGGCGAACAGCGCACATTCGCGGCTACACGCGAGCTGGCCGCACTCGGAGCTTTCGCGGCTCTTCTCTCGCTCTTTCCCGCAGAGCTCCGGCGATGCACAACTCGAACCGCGAAGCCGCAATGAGCTTTGTGCAAGCTGCGCAGAAGAAACAAGGCACACTAAACCGGCAAATGTCCAGCTAATCTCCAACGTGAAAAGGCTCAGCAAGGAAAGCTCTTGCTAACAGCCCAGAAGCATTGCGACGCTTCTCTGGATGATTTGCCCACCAACACTTCACATCAGCTCAAGCCGGCTGCCCGGAGGAAAAGAGGCTAGGAAAGATCGTAGCAGGCACGGTTGTTGCTGCACGAGAAGTGCCTGCTCCGGAGGCTTCTTGCGAGCAGCGCTAAAAGCACGCGAACATCGCGTTTCTGTGCTTTCCTGAACAGCTTGCGCTGGGACAGTTACAGCCGTGTTTTGCAAGCTGTCCGGGGTTCTGAGGCACTAAAAGTGCGGATGTGTGGCGACTGTGCAAGACGAGAACCGGCTGCTCTGAAAGCCCTTCCTGCTCGTCACGTACGCTTTCTAGCAGCTCTACGGACACACACGCGTCAGCCTCTTCACTGTCCTACACAGCTAGCACGCTGGCACTTACCGTCAACTTGGAAGCAGCCGCGCAGAAGGCAGTCGCCCTGCAACCGGCGAACAGCGCACATTCGCGGCTACACGCGAGCTGGCCGCACTCGGAGCTTTCGCGGCTCTTCTCTCGCTCTTTCCCGCAGAGCTCCGGCGATGCACAACTCGAACCGCGAAAGCCGCAATGAGCTTTGTGCAAGCTGCGCAGAAGAAACAAGGCACTAAACCGGCAAATGTCCAGCTAATCTCCAACGTGAAAAGGGTCAGCAAGGAAAGCTCTTGCTAACAGCCCAGAAGCATTGCGACGCTTCTCTGGATGATTTGCCCACCAACACTTCACATCAGCTCAAGCCGGCTGCCCGGAGGAAAAGAGGCTAGGAAAGATCGTAGCAGGCACGGTTGTTGCTGCACGAGAAGTGCCTGCTCCGGAGGCTTCTTGCGAGCAGCGCTAAAAGCACGCGAACATCGCGTTTCTGTGCTTTCCTGAACAGCTTGCGCTGGGACAGTTACAGCCGTGTTTTGCAAGCTGTCCGGGGTTCTGAGGCACTAAAAGTGCGGATGTGTGGCGACTGTGCAAGACGAGAACCGGCTGCTCTGAAAGCCCTTCCTGCTCGTCACGTACGCTTTCTAGCAGCTCTACGGACACACACGCGTCAGCCTCTTCACTGTCCTACACAGCTAGCACGCTGGCAGTTACCGTCAACTTGGAAGCAGCCGCGCAGAAGGCAGTCGCCCTGCAACCGGCGAACAGCGCACATTCGCGGCTACACGCGAGCTGGCCGCACTCGGAGCTTTCGCGGCTCTTCTCTCGCTCTTTCCCGCAGAGCTCCGGCGATGCACAACTCGAACCGCGAAAGCCGCAATGAGCTTTGTGCAAGCTGCGCAGAAGAAACAAGGCACTAAACCGGCAAATGTCCAGCTAATCTCCAACGTGAAAAGGCTCAGCAAGGAAAGCTCTTGCTAACAGCCCAGAAGCATTGCGACGCTTCTCTGGATGATTTGCCCACCAACACTTCACATCAGCTCAAGCCGGCTGCCCGGAGGAAAAGAGGCTAGGAAAGATCGTAGCAGGCACGGTTGTTGCTGCACGAGAAGTGCCTGCTCCGGAGGCTTCTTGCGAGCAGCGCTAAAAGCACGCGAACATCGCGTTTCTGTGCTTTCCTGAACAGCTTGCGCTGGGACAGTTACAGCCGTGTTTTGCAAGCTGTCCGGGGTTCTGAGGCACTAAAAGTGCGGATGTGTGGCGACTGTGCAAGACGAGAACCGGCTGCTCTGAAAGCCCTTCCTGCTCGTCACGTACGCTTTCTAGCAGCTCTACGGACACACACGCGTCAGCCTCTTCACTGTCCTACACAGCTAGCACGCTGGCAGTTACCGTCAACTTGGAAGCAGCCGCGCAGAAGGCACTCGCCCTGCAACCGGCGAACAGCGCACATTCGCGGCTACACGCGAGCTGGCCGCACTCGGAGCTTTCGCGGCTCTTCTCTCGCTCTTTCCCGCAGAGCTCCGGCGATGCACAACTCGAACCGCGAAAGCCGCAATGAGCTTTGTGCAAGCTGCGCAGAAGAAACAAGGCACTAAACCGGCAAGTGTCCAGCTAATCTCCAACGTGAAAAGGCTCAGCAAGGAAAGCTCTTGCTAACAGCCCAGAAGCATTGCGACGCTTCTCTGGATGATTTGCCCACCAACACTTCACATCAGCTCAAGCCGGCTGCCCGGAGGAAAAGAGGCTAGGAAAGATCGTAGCAGGCACGGTTGTTGCTGCACGAGAAGTGCCTGCTCCGGAGGCTTCTTGCGAGCAGCGCTAAAAGCACGCGAACATCGCGTTTCTGTGCTTTCCTGAACAGCTTGCGCTGGGACAGTTACAGCCGTGTTTTGCAAGCTGTCCGGGGTTCTGAGGCACTAAAAGTGCGGATGTGTGGCGACTGTGCAAGACGAGAACCGGCTGCTCTGAAAGCCCTTCCTGCTCGTCACGTACGCTTTCTAGCAGCTCTACGGACACACACGCGTCAGCCTCTTCACTGTCCTACACAGCTAGCACGCTGGCACTTACCGTCAACTTGGAAGCAGCCGCGCAGAAGGCACTCGCCCTGCAACCGGCGAACAGCGCACATTCGCGGCTACACGCGAGCTGGCCGCACTCGGAGCTTTCGCGGCTCTTCTCTCGCTCTTTCCCGCAGAGCTCCGGCGATGCACAACTCGAACCGCGAAAGCCGCAATGAGCTTTGTGCAAGCTGCGCAGAAGAAACAAGGCACTAAACCGGCAAATGTCCAGCTAATCTCCAACGTGAAAAGGCTCAGCAAGGAAAGCTCTTGCTAACAGCCCAGAAGCATTGCGACGCTTCTCTGGATGATTTGCCCACCAACACTTCACATCAGCTCAAGCCGGCTGCCCGGAGGAAAAGAGGCTAGGAAAGATCGTAGCAGGCACGGTTGTTGCTGCACGAGAAGTGCCTGCTCCGGAGGCTTCTTGCGAGCAGCGCTAAAAGCACGCGAACATCGCGTTTCTGTGCTTTCCTGAACAGCTTGCGCTGGGACAGTTACAGCCGTGTTTTGCAAGCTGTCCGGGGTTCTGAGGCACTAAAAGTGCGGATGTGTGGCGACTGTGCAAGACGAGAACCGGCTGCTCTGAAAGCCCTTCCTGCTCGTCACGTACGCTTTCTAGCAGCTCTACGGACACACACGCGTCAGCCTCTTCACTGTCCTACACAGCTAGCACGCTGGCAGTTACCGTCAACTTGGAAGCAGCCGCGCAGAAGGCACTCGCCCTGCAACCGGCGAACAGCGCACATTCGCGGCTACACGCGAGCTGGCCGCACTCGGAGCTTTCGCGGCTCTTCTCTCGCTCTTTCCCGCAGAGCTCCGGCGATGCACAACTCGAACCGCGAAAGCCGCAATGAGCTTTGTGCAAGCTGCGCAGAAGAAACAAGGCACTAAACCGGCAAATGTCCAGCTAATCTCCAACGTGAAAAGGCTCAGCAAGGAAAGCTCTTGCTAACAGCCCAGAAGCATTGCGACGCTTCTCTGGATGATTTGCCCACCAACACTTCACATCAGCTCAAGCCGGCTGCCCGGAGGAAAAGAGGCTAGGAAAGATCGTAGCAGGCACGGTTGTTGCTGCACGAGAAGTGCCTGCTCCGGAGGCTTCTTGCGAGCAGCGCTAAAAGCACGCGAACATCGCGTTTCTGTGCTTTCCTGAACAGCTTGCGCTGGGACAGTTACAGCCGTGTTTTGCAAGCTGTCCGGGGTTCTGAGGCACTAAAAGTGCGGATGTGTGGCGACTGTGCAAGACGAGAACCGGCTGCTCTGAAAGCCCTTCCTGCTCGTCACGTACGCTTTCTAGCAGCTCTACGGACACACACGCGTCAGCCTCTTCACTGTCCTACACAGCTAGCACGCTGGCAGTTACCGTCAACTTGGAAGCAGCCGCGCAGAAGGCACTCGCCCTGCAACCGGCGAACAGCGCACATTCGCGGCTACACGCGAGCTGGCCGCACTCGGAGCTTTCGCGGCTCTTCTCTCGCTCTTTCCCGCAGAGCTCCGGCGATGCACAACTCGAACCGCGAAAGCCGCAATGAGCTTTGTGCAAGCTGCGCAGAAGAAACAAGGCACTAAACCGGCAAATGTCCAGCTAATCTCCAACGTGAAAAGGCTCAGCAAGGAAAGCTCTTGCTAACAGCCCAGAAGCATTGCGACGCTTCTCTGGATGATTTGCCCACCAACACTTCACATCAGCTCAAGCCGGCTGCCCGGAGGAAAAGAGGCTAGGAAAGATCGTAGCAGGCACGGTTGTTGCTGCACGAGAAGTGCCTGCTCCGGAGGCTTCTTGCGAGCAGCGCTAAAAGCACGCGAACATCGCGTTTCTGTGCTTTCCTGAACAGCTTGCGCTGGGACAGTTACAGCCGTGTTTTGCAAGCTGTCCGGGGTTCTGAGGCACTAAAAGTGCGGATGTGTGGCGACTGTGCAAGACGAGAACCGGCTGCTCTGAAAGCCCTTCCTGCTCGTCACGTACGCTTTCTAGCAGCTCTACGGACACACACGCGTCAGCCTCTTCACTGTCCTACACAGCTAGCACGCTGGCAGTTACCGTCAACTTGGAAGCAGCCGCGCAGAAGGCACTCGCCCTGCAACCGGCGAACAGCGCACATTCGCGGCTACACGCGAGCTGGCCGCACTCGGAGCTTTCGCGGCTCTTCTCTCGCTCTTTCCCGCAGAGCTCCGGCGATGCACAACTCGAACCGCGAAAGCCGCAATGAGCTTTGTGCAAGCTGCGCAGAAGAAACAAGGCACTAAACCGGCAAATGTCCAGCTAATCTCCAACGTGAAAAGGCTCAGCAAGGAAAGCTCTTGCTAACAGCCCAGAAGCATTGCGACGCTTCTCTGGATGATTTGCCCACCAACACTTCACATCAGCTCAAGCCGGCTGCCCGGAGGAAAAGAGGCTAGGAAAGATCGTAGCAGGCACGGTTGTTGCTGCACGAGAAGTGCCTGCTCCGGAGGCTTCTTGCGAGCAGCGCTAAAAGCACGCGAACATCGCGTTTCTGTGCTTTCCTGAACAGCTTGCGCTGGGACAGTTACAGCCGTGTTTTGCAAGCTGTCCGGGGTTCTGAGGCACTAAAAGTGCGGATGTGTGGCGACTGTGCAAGACGAGAACCGGCTGCTCTGAAAGCCCTTCCTGCTCGTCACGTACGCTTTCTAGCAGCTCTACGGACACACACGCGTCAGCCTCTTCACTGTCCTACACAGCTAGCACGCTGGCAGTTACCGTCAACTTGGAAGCAGCCGCGCAGAAGGCACTCGCCCTGCAACCGGCGAACAGCGCACATTCGCGGCTACACGCGAGCTGGCCGCACTCGGAGCTTTCGCGGCTCTTCTCTCGCTCTTTCCCGCAGAGCTCCGGCGATGCACAACTCGAACCGCGAAAGCCGCAATGAGCTTTGTGCAAGCTGCGCAGAAGAAACAAGGCACTAAACCGGCAAATGTCCAGCTAATCTCCAACGTGAAAAGGCTCAGCAAGGAAAGCTCTTGCTAACAGCCCAGAAGCATTGCGACGCTTCTCTGGATGATTTGCCCACCAACACTTCACATCAGCTCAAGCCGGCTGCCCGGAGGAAAAGAGGCTAGGAAAGATCGTAGCAGGCACGGTTGTTGCTGCACGAGAAGTGCCTGCTCCGGAGGCTTCTTGCGAGCAGCGCTAAAAGCACGCGAACATCGCGTTTCTGTGCTTTCCTGAACAGCTTGCGCTGGGACAGTTACAGCCGTGTTTTGCAAGCTGTCCGGGGTTCTGAGGCACTAAAAGTGCGGATGTGTGGCGACTGTGCAAGACGAGAACCGGCTGCTGAAAGCCCTTCCTGCTCGTCACGTACGCTTTCTAGCAGCTCTACGGACACACACGCGTCAGCCTCTTCACTGTCCTACACAGCTAGCACGCTGGCAGTTACCGTCAACTTGGAAGCAGCCGCGCAGAAGGCAGTCGCCCTGCAACCGGCGAACAGCGCACATTCGCGGCTACACGCGAGCTGGCCGCACTCGGAGCTTTCGCGGCTCTTCTCTCGCTCTTTCCCGCAGAGCTCCGGCGATGCACAACTCGAACCGCGAAAGCCGCAATGAGCTTTGTGCAAGCTGCGCAGAAGAAACAAGGCACTAAACCGGCAAATGTCCAGCTAATCTCCAACGTGAAAAGGCTCAGCAAGGAAAGCTCTTGCTAACAGCCCAGAAGCATTGCGACGCTTCTCTGGATGATTTGCCCACCAACACTTCACATCAGCTCAAGCCGGCTGCCCGGAGGAAAAGAGGCTAGGAAAGATCGTAGCAGGCACGGTTGTTGCTGCACGAGAAGTGCCTGCTCCGGAGGCTTCTTGCGAGCAGCGCTAAAAGCACGCGAACATCGCGTTTCTGTGCTTTCCTGAACAGCCTTGCGCTGGGACAGTTACAGCCGTGTTTTGCAAGCTGTCCGGGGTTCTGAGGCACTAAAAGTGCGGATGTGTGGCGACTGTGCAAGACGAGAACCGGCTGCTCTGAAAGCCCTTCCTGCTCGTCACGTACGCTTTCTAGCAGCTCTACGGACACACACGCGTCAGCCTCTTCACTGTCCTACACAGCTAGCACGCTGGCAGTTACCGTCAACTTGGAAGCAGCCGCGCAGAAGGCAGTCGCCCTGCAACCGGCGAACAGCGCACATTCGCGGCTACACGCGAGCTGGCCGCACTCGGAGCTTTCGCGGCTCTTCTCTCGCTCTTTCCCGCAGAGCTCCGGCGATGCACAACTCGAACCGCGAAAGCCGCAATGAGCTTTGTGCAAGCTGCGCAGAAGAAACAAGGCACTAAACCGGCAAATGTCCAGCTAATCTCCAACGTGAAAAGGCTCAGCAAGGAAAGCTCTTGCTAACAGCCCAGAAGCATTGCGACGCTTCTCTGGATGATTTGCCCACCAACACTTCACATCAGCTCAAGCCGGCTGCCCGGAGGAAAAGAGGCTAGGAAAGATCGTAGCAGGCACGGTTGTTGCTGCACGAGAAGTGCCTGCTCCGGAGGCTTCTTGCGAGCAGCGCTAAAAGCACGCGAACATCGCGTTTCTGTGCTTTCCTGAACAGCTTGCGCTGGGACAGTTACAGCCGTGTTTTGCAAGCTGTCCGGGGTTCTGAGGCACTAAAAGTGCGGATGTGTGGCGACTGTGCAAGACGAGAACCGGCTGCTCTGAAAGCCCTTCCTGCTCGTCACGTACGCTTTCTAGCAGCTCTACGGACACACACGCGTCAGCCTCTTCACTGTCCTACACAGCTAGCACGCTGGCACTTACCGTCAACTTGGAAGCAGCCGCGCAGAAGGCAGTCGCCCTGCAACCGGCGAACAGCGCACATTCGCGGCTACACGCGAGCTGGCCGCACTCGGAGCTTTCGCGGCTCTTCTCTCGCTCTTTCCCCGCAGAGCTCCGGCGATGCACAACTCGAACCGCGAAAGCCGCAATGAGCTTTGTGCAAGCTGCGCAGAAGAAACAAGGCACTAAACCGGCAAATGTCCAGCTAATCTCAACGTGAAAAGGCTCAGCAAGGAAAGCTCTTGCTAACAGGCCCAGAAGCATTGCGACGCTTCTCTGGATGATTTGCCCACCAACACTTCACATCAGCTCAAGCCGGCTGCCCGGAGGAAAAGAGGCTAGGAAAGATCGTAGCAGGCACGGTTGTTGCTGCACGAGAAGTGCCTGCTCCGGAGGCTTCTTGCGAGCAGCGCTAAAAGCACGCGAACATCGCGTTTCTGTGCTTTCCTGAACAGCTTGCGCTGGGACAGTTACAGCCGTGTTTTGCAAGCTGTCCGGGTTCTGAGGCACTAAAAGTGCGGATGTGTGGGCGACTGTGCAAGACGAGAACCGGCTGCTCTGAAAGCCCTTCCTGCTCGTCACGTACGCTTTCTAGCAGCTCTACGGACACACACGCGTCAGCCTCTTCACTGTCCTACACAGCTAGCACGCTGGCAGTTACCGTCAACTTGGAAGCAGCCGCGCAGAAGGCACTCGCCCTGCAACCGGCGAACAGCGCACATTCGCGGCTACACGCGAGCTGGCCGCACTCGGAGCTTCGCGGCTCTTCTCTCGCTCTTTCCCGCAGAGCTCCGGCGATGCACAACTCGAACCGCGAAAGCCGCAATGAGCTTTGTGCAAGCTGCGCAGAAGAAACAAGGCACTAAACCGGCAAATGTCCAGCTAATCTCCAACGTGAAAAGGCTCAGCAAGGAAAGCTCTTGCTAACAGCCCAGAAGCATTGCGACGCTTCTCTGGATGATTTGCCCACCAACACTTCACATCAGCTCAAGCCGGCTGCCCGGAGGAAAAGAGGCTAGGAAAGATCGTAGCAGGCACGGTTGTTGCTGCACGAGAAGTGCCTGCTCCGGAGGCTTCTTGCGAGCAGCGCTAAAAGCACGCGAACATCGCGTTTCTGTGCTTCCTGAACAGCTTGCGCTGGGACAGTTACAGCCGTGTTTTGCAAGCTGTCCGGGGTTCTGAGGCACTAAAAGTGCGGATGTGTGGCGACTGTGCAAGACGAGAACCGGCTGCTCTGAAAGCCCTTCCTGCTCGTCACGTACGCTTTCTAGCAGCTCTACGGACCACACACGCGTCAGCCTCTTCACTGTCCTACACAGCTAGCACGCTGGCAGTTACCGTCAACTTGGAAGCAGCCGCGCAGAAGGCAGTCGCCCTGCAACCGGCGAACAGCGCACATTCGCGGCTACACGCGAGCTGGCCGCACTCGGAGCTTTCGCGGCTCTTCTCTCGCTCTTTCCCGCAGAGCTCCGGCGATGCACAACTCGAACCGCGAAAGCCGCAATGAGCTTTGTGCAAGCTGCGCAGAAGAAACAAGGCACTAAACCGGCAAATGTCCAGCTAATCTCCAACGTGAAAATGGCTCAGCAAGGAAAGCTCTTGCTAACAGCCCAGAAGCATTGCGACGCTTCTCTGGATGATTTGCCCACCAACCACTTCACATCAGCTCAAGCCGGCTGCCCGGAGGAAAAGAGGCTAGGAAAGATCGTAGCAGGCACGGTTGTTGCTGCACGAGAAGTGCCTGCTCCGGAGGCTTCTTGCGAGCAGCGCTAAAAGCACGCGAACATCGCGTTTCTGTGCTTTCCTGAACAGCTTGCGCTGGGACAGTTACAGCCGTGTTTTGCAAGCTGTCCGGGGTTCTGAGGCACTAAAAGTGCGGATGTGTGGCGACTGTGCAAGACGAGAACCGGCTGCTCTGAAAGCCCTTCCTGCTCGTCACGTACGCTTTCTAGCAGCTCTACGGACACACACGCGTCAGCCTCTTCACTGTCCTACACAGCTAGCACGCTGGCAGTTACCGTCAACTTGGAAGCAGCCGCGCAGAAGGCACTCGCCCTGCAACCGGCGAACAGCGCACATTCGCGGCTACACGCGAGCTGGCCGCACTCGAGCTTTCGCGGCTCTTCTCTCGCTCTTTCCCGCAGAGCTCCGGCGATGCACAACTCGAACCGCGAAAGCCGCAATGAGCTTTGTGCAAGCTGCGCAGAAGAAACAAGGCACTAAACCGGCAAATGTCCAGCTAATCTCCAACGTGAAAAGGCTCAGCAAGGAAAGCTCTTGCTAACAGCCCAGAAGCATTGCGACGCTTCTCTGGATGATTTGCCCACCAACACTTCACATCAGCTCAAGCCGGCTGCCCGAGGAAAAGAGGCTAGGAAAGATCGTAGCAGGCACGGTTGTTGCTGCACGAGAAGTGCCTGCTCCGGAGGCTTCTTGCGAGCAGCGCTAAAAGCACGCGAACATCGCGTTTCTGTGCTTCCTGAACAGCTTGCGCTGGGACAGTTACAGCCGTGTTTTGCAAGCTGTCCGGGGTTCTGAGGCACTAAAAGTGCGGATGTGTGGCGACTGTGCAAGACGAGAACCGGCTGCTCTGAAAGCCCTTCCTGCTCGTCACGTACGCTTTCTAGCAGCTCTACGGACACACACGCGTCAGCCTCTTCACTGTCCTACACAGCTAGCACGCTGGCAGTTACCGTCAACTTGGAAGCAGCCGCGCAGAAGGCAGTCGCCCTGCAACCGGGCGAACAGCGCACATTCGCGGCTACACGCGAGCTGGCCGCACTCGGAGCTTTCGCGGCTCTTCTCTCGCTCTTTCCCGCAGAGCTCCGGCGATGCACAACTCGAACCGCGAAAGCCGCAATGAGCTTTGTGCAAGCTGCGCAGAAGAAACAAGGCCACTAAACCGGCAAATGTCCAGCTAATCTCCAACGTGAAAAGGCTCAGCAAGGAAAGCTCTTGCTAACAGCCCAGAAGCATTGCGACGCTTCTCTGGATGATTTGCCCACCAACACTTCACATCAGCTCAAGCCGGCTGCCCGGAGGAAAAGAGGCTAGGAAAGATCGTAGCAGCACGGTTGTTGCTGCACGAGAAGTGCCTGCTCCGGAGGCTTCTGCGAGCAGCGCTAAAAGCACGCGAACATCGCGTTTCTGTGCTTTCCTGAACAGCTTGCGCCGGGACAGTTACAGCCGTGTTTTGCAAGCTGTCCGGGGTTCTGAGGCACTAAAAGTGCGGATGTGTGGCGACTGTGCAAGACGAGAACCGGCTGCTCTGAAAGCCCTTCCTGCTCGTCACGTACGCTTTCTAGCAGCTCTACGGACACACACGCGTCAGCCTCTTCACTGTCCTACACAGCTAGCACGCTGGGCAGTTACCGTCAACTTGGAAGCAGCCGCGCAGAAGGCAGTCGCCCTGCAACCGGCGAACAGCGCACATTCGCGGCTACACGCGAGCTGGCCGCACTCGGAGCTTTCGCGGCTCTTCTCTCGCTCTTTCCCGCAGAGCTCCGGCGATGCACAACTCGAACCGCGAAAGCCGCAATGAGCTTTGTGCAAGCTGCGCAGAAGAAACAAGGCACTAAACCGGCAAATGTCCAGCTAATCTCCAACGTGAAAAGGTCAGCAAGGAAAGCTCTTGCTAACAGCCCAGAAGCATTGCGACGCTTCTCTGGATGATTTGCCCACCAACACTTCACATCAGCTCAAGCCGGCTGCCCGGAGGAAAAGAGGCTAGGAAAGATCGTAGCAGGCACGGTTGTTGCTGCACGAGAAGTGCCTGCTCCGGAGGCTTCTTGCGAGCAGCGCTAAAAGCACGCGAACATCGCGTTTCTGTGCTTTCCTGAACAGCTTGCGCCGGGACAGTTACAGCCGTGTTTTGCAAGCTGTCCGGGGTTCTGAGGCACTAAAAGTGCGGATGTGTGGCGACTGTGCAAGACGAGAACCGGCTGCTCTGAAAGCCTTCCTGCTCGTCACGTACGCTTTCTAGCAGCTCTACGGACACACACGCGTCAGCCTCTTCACTGTCCTACACAGCTAGCACGCTGGCACTTACCGTCAACTTGGAAGCAGCCGCGCAGAAGGCAACTCGCCCTGCAACCGGCGAACAGCGCACATTCGCGGCTACACGCGAGCTGGCCGCACTCGGAGCTTTCGCGGCTCTTCTCTCGCTCTTTCCCGCAGAGCTCCGGCGATGCACAACTCGAACCGCGAAAGCCGCAATGAGCTTTGTGCAAGCTGCGCAGAAGAAACAAGGCACTAAACCGGCAAATGTCCAGCTAATCTCCAACGTGAAAAGGGTCAGCAAGGAAAGCTCTTGCTAACAGCCCCAGAAGCATTGCGACGCTTCTCTGGATGATTGCCCACCAACACTTCACATCAGCTCAAGCCGGCTGCCCGGAGGAAAAGAGGCTAGGAAAGATCGTAGCAGGCACGGTTGTTGCTGCACGAGAAGTGCCTGCTCCGGAGGCTTCTTGCGAGCAGCGCTAAAAGCACGCGAACATCGCGTTTCTGTGCTTTCCTGAAACAGCTTGCGCCTGGGACAGTTACAGCCGTGTTTGCAAGCTGTCCGGGGTTCTGAGGCACTAAAAGTGCGGATGTGTGGCGACTGTGCAAGACGAGAACCGGCTGCTCTGAAAGCCCTTCCTGCTCGTCACGTACGCTTTCTAGCAGCTCTACGGACACACACGCGTCAGCCTCTTCACTGTCCTACACAGCTAGCACGCTGGCAGTTACCGTCAACTTGGAAGCAGCCGCGCAGAAGGCAGTCGCCCTGCAACCGGCGAACAGCGCACATTCGCGGCTACACGCGAGCTGGCCGCACTCGGAGCTTTCGCGGCTCTTCTCTCGCTCTTTCCCGCAGAGCTCCGGCGATGCACAACTCGAACCGCGAAAGCCGCAATGAGCTTTGTGCAAGCTGCGCAGAAGAAACAAGGCACTAAACCGGCAAATGTCCAGCTAATCTCCAACGTGAAAAGGGTCAGCAAGGAAAGCTCTTGCTAACAGCCCAGAAGCATTGCGACGCTTCTCTGATGATTTGCCCACCAACACTTCACATCAGCTCAAGCCGGCTGCCCGGAGGAAAAGAGGCTAGGAAAGATCGTAGCAGGCACTGTTGTTGCTGCACGAGAAGTGCCTGCTCCGGAGGCTTCTTGCGAGCAGCGCTAAAAGCACGCGAACATCGCGTTTCTGTGCTTTCCTGAACAGCTTGCGCTGGGACAGTTACAGCCGTGTTTTGCAAGCTGTCCGGGGTTCTGAGCACTAAAAGTGCGGATGTGTGGCGACTGTGCAAGAGGAGAACCGGCTGCTCTGAAAGCCCTTCCTGCTCGTCACGTACGCTTTCTAGCAGCTCTACGGACACACACGCGTCAGCCTCTTCACTGTCCTACACAGCTAGCACGCTGGCAGTTACCGTCAACTTGGAAGCAGCCGCGCAGAAGGCACTCGCCCTGCAACCGGCGAACAGCGCACATTCGCGGCTACACGCGAGCTGGCCGCACTCGGAGCTTTCGCGGCTCTTCTCTCGCTCTTTCCCGCAGAGCTCCGGCGATGCACAACTCGAACCGCGAAAGCCGCAATGAGCTTTGTGCAAGCTGCGCAGAAGAAACAAGGCACTAAACCGGCAAGTGTCCAGCTAATCTCCAACGTGAAAAGGCTCAGCAAGGAAAGCTCTTGCTAACAGCCCAGAAGCATTGCGACGCTTCTCTGGATGATTTGCCCACCAACACTTCACATCAGCTCAAGCCGGCTGCCCGGAGGAAAAGAGGCTAGGAAAGATCGTAGCAGGCACGGTTGTTGCTGCACGAGAAGTGCCTGCTCCGGAGGCTTCTTGCGAGCAGCGCTAAAAGCACGCGAACATCGCGTTTCTGTGCTTTCCTGAACAGCTTGCGCTGGGACAGTTACAGCCGTGTTTTGCAAGCTGTCCGGGGTTCTGAGGCACTAAAAGTGCGGATGTGTGGCGACTGTGCAAGACGAGAACCGGCTGCTCTGAAAGCCCTTCCTGCTCGTCACGTACGCTTTCTAGCAGCTCTACGGACACACACGCGTCAGCCTCTTCACTGTCCTACACAGCTAGCACGCTGGCAGCTTACCGTCAACTTGGAAGCAGCCGCGCAGAAGGCACTCGCCCTGCAACCGGCGAACAGCGCACATTCGCGGCTACACGCGAGCTGGCCGCACTCGGAGCTTTCGCGGCTCTTCTCTCGCTCTTTCCCGCAGAGCTCCGGCGATGCACAACTCGAACCGCGAAAGCCGCAATGAGCTTTGTGCAAGCTGCGCAGAAGAAAACAAGGCACTAAACCGGCAAATGTCCAGCTAATCTCCAACGTGAAAAGGCTCAGCAAGGAAAGCTCTTGCTAACAGCCCAGAAGCATTGCGACGCTTCTCTGGATGATTTGCCCACCAACACTTCACATCAGCTCAAGCCGGCTGCCCGGAGGAAAAGAGGCTAGGAAAGATCGTAGCAGGCACGGTTGTTGCTGCACGAGAAGTGCCTGCTCCCGGAGGCTTCTTGCGAGCAGCGCTAAAAGCACGCGAACATCGCGTTTCTGTGCTTTCCTGAACAGCTTGCGCTGGGACAGTTACAGCCGTGTTTTGCAAGCTGTCGGGGTTCTGAGGCACTAAAAGTGCGGATGTGTGGCGACTGTGCAAGACGAGAACCGGCTGCTCTGAAAGCCCTTCCTGCTCGTCACGTACGCTTTCTAGCAGCTCTACGGACACACACGCGTCAGCCTCTTCACTGTCCTACACAGCTAGCACGCTGGCAGTTACCGTCAACTTGGAAGCAGCCGCGCAGAAGGCACTCGCCCTGCAACCGGCGAACAGCGCACATTCGCGGCTACACGCGAGTGGCCGCACTCGGAGCTTTCGCGGCTCTTCTCTCGCTCTTTCCGCAGAGCTCCGGCGATGCACAACTCGAACCGCGAAAGCCGCAATGAGCTTTGTGCAAGCTGCGCAGAAGAAACAAGGCACTAAACCGGCAAATGTCCAGCTAATCTCCAACGTGAAAAGGCTCAGCAAGGAAAGCTCTTGCTAACAGCCCAGAAGCATTGCGACGCTTCTCTGGATGATTTGCCCACCAACACTTCACATCAGCTCAAGCCGGCTGCCCGGAGGAAAAGAGGCTAGAAAGATCGTAGCAGGCACGGTTGTTGCTGCACGAGAAGTGCCTGCTCCGGAGCTTCTTGCGAGCAGCGCTAAAAGCACGCGAACATCGCGTTTCTTTGCTTTCCTGAACAGCTTGCGCTGGACAGTTACAGCCGTGTTTTGCAAGCTGTCCGGGGTTCTGAGGCACTAAAAGTGCGGATGTGTGGCGACTGTGCAAGACGAGAACCGGCTGCTCTGAAGCCCTTTCCTGCTCGTCACGTACGCTTTCTAGCAGCTCTACGGACACACACACGCGTCAGCCTCATACACTGTCCTACACAGCTAGCACGCTGGCAGTTACCGTCAACTTGGAAGCAGCCGCGCAGAAGGCACTCGCCCTGCAACCGGCGAACAGCGCACATTCGCGGCTACACGCGAGCTGGCCGCACTCGGAGCTTTCGCGGCTCTTCTCTCGCTCTTTCCCGCAGAGCTCCGGCGATGCACAACTCGAACCGCGAAAGCCGCAATGAGCTTTGTGCAAGCTGCGCAGAAGAAACAAGGCACTAAACCTGCAAATGTCCAGCTAATCTCCAACGTGAAAAGGGCTCAGCAAGGAAGCTCTTGCTAACAGCCAGAAGCATTGCGACGCTTCTCTGGATGATTTGGCCCACCAACACTTCACATCAGCTCAAGCCGGCTGCCCGGAGGAAAAGAGGCTACGGAAAGATCGTAGCAGGCACGGTTGTTGCTGCACGAGAAGTGCCTGCTCCGGAGGCTTCTTGCGAGCAGCGCTAAAAGCACGCGAACATCGCGTTTCTGTGCTTTCCTGAACAGCTTGCGCTGGGACAGTTACAGCCGTGTTTTGCAAGCTGTCCGGGGTTCTGAGCACTAAAAGTGCGGATGTGTGGCGACTGTGCAAGACGAGAACCGGCTTCTCTGAAAGCCCTTCCTGCTCGTCACGTACGCTTTCTAGCAGCTCTACGGACACACACGCGTCAGCCTCTTCACTGTCCTACACAGCTAGCACGCTGGCAGTTACCGTCAACTTGGAAGCAGCCGCGCAGAAGGCACTCGCCCTGCAACCGGCGAACAGCGCACATTCGCGGCTACAACGCGAGCTGGCCGCACTCGGAGCTTTCGCGGCTCTTCTCTCGCTCTTTCCCGCAGAGCTCCGGCGATGCACAACTCGAACCGCGAAGCCGCAATGAGCTTTATGCAAGCTGCGCAGAAGAAACAAGGCACTAAACCGGCAAATGTCCAGCTAATCTCCAACGTGAAAAGGCTCAGCAAGGAAAGCTCTTGCTAACAGCCCAGAAGCATTGCGACGCTTCTCTGGATGATTTGCCCACCAACACTTCACATCAGCTCAAGCCGGCTGCCCGGAGGAAAAGAGGCTAGGAAAGATCGTAGCAGGCACGGTTGTTGCTGCACGAGAAGTGCCTGCTCCGGAGGCTTCTTGCGAGCAGCGCTAAAAGCACGCGAACATCGCGTTTCTGTGCTTTCCTGAACAGCTTGCGCTGGGACAGTTACAGCCGTGTTTTGCAAGCTGTCCGGGGTTCTGAGGCACTAAAAGTGCGGATGTGTGGCGACTGTGCAAGACGAGAACCGGCTGCTCTGAAAGCCCTTCCTGCTCGTCACGTACGCTTTCTAGCAGCTCTACGGACACACACGCGTCAGCCTCTTCACTGTCCTACACAGCTAGCACGCTGGCAGTTACCGTCAACTTGGAAGCAGCCGCGCAGAAGGCACTCGCCCTGCAACCGGCGAACAGCGCACATTCGCGGCTACACGCGAGCTGGCCGCACTCGGAGCTTTCGCGGCTCTTCTCTCGCTCTTTCCCGCAGAGCTCCGGCGATGCACAACTCGAACCGCGAAAGCCGCAATGAGCTTTGTGCAAGCTGCGCAGAAGAAACAAGGCACTAAACCGGCAAATGTCCAGCTAATCTCCAACGTGAAAAGGCTCAGCAAGGAAAGCTCTTGCTAACAGCCCAGAAGCATTGCGACGCTTCTCTGGATGATTTGCCCACCAACACTTCACATCAGCTCAAGCCGGCTGCCCGGAGGAAAAGAGGCTAGGAAAGATCGTAGCAGGCACGGTTGTTGCTGCACGAGAAGTGCCTGCTCCGGAGGCTTCTTGCGAGCAGCGCTAAAAGCACGCGAACATCGCGTTTCTGTGCTTTCCTGAACAGCTTGCGCTGGGACAGTTACAGCCGTGTTTTGCAAGCTGTCCGGGGTTCTGAGGCACTAAAAGTGCGGATGTGTGGCGACTGTGCAAGACGAGAACCGGCTGCTCTGAAAGCCCTTCCTGCTCGTCACGTACGCTTTCTAGCAGCTCTACGGACACACACGCGTCAGCCTCTTCACTGTCCTACACAGCTAGCACGCTGGCAGTTACCGTCAACTTGGAAGCAGCCGCGCAGAAGGCAGTCGCCCTGCAACCGGCGAACAGCGCACATTCGCGGCTACACGCGAGCTGGCCGCACTCGGAGCTTTCGCGGCTCTTCTCTCGCTCTTTCCCGCAGAGCTCCGGCGATGCACAACTCGAACCGCGAAAGCCGCAATGAGCTTTGTGCAAGCTGCGCAGAAGAAACAAGGCACTAAACCGGCAAATGTCCAGCTAATCTCCAACGTGAAAAGGCTCAGCAAGGAAAGCTCTTGCTAACAGCCCAGAAGCATTGCGACGCTTCTCTGGATGATTTGCCCACCAACACTTCACATCAGCTCAAGCCGGCTGCCCGGAGGAAAAGAGGCTAGGAAAGATCGTAGCAGGCACGGTTGTTGCTGCACGAGAAGTGCCTGCTCCGGAGGCTTCTTGCGAGCAGCGCTAAAAGCACGCGAACATCGCGTTTCTGTGCTTTCCTGAACAGCTTGCGCTGGGACAGTTACAGCCGTGTTTTGCAAGCTGTCCGGGGTTCTGAGGCACTAAAAGTGCGGATGTGTGGCGACTGTGCAAGACGAGAACCGGCTGCTCTGAAAGCCCTTCCTGCTCGTCACGTACGCTTTCTAGCAGCTCTACGGACACACACGCGTCAGCCTCTTCACTGTCCTACACAGCTAGCACGCTGGCAGTTACCGTCAACTTGGAAGCAGCCGCGCAGAAGGCAGTCGCCCTGCAACCGGCGAACAGCGCACATTCGCGGCTACACGCGAGCTGGCCGCACTCGGAGCTTTCGCGGCTCTTCTCTCGCTCTTTCCCGCAGAGCTCCGGCGATGCACAACTCGAACCGCGAAAGCCGCAATGAGCTTTGTGCAAGCTGCGCAGAAGAAACAAGGCACTAAACCGGCAAATGTCCAGCTAATCTCCAACGTGAAAAGGCTCAGCAAGGAAAGCTCTTGCTAACAGCCCAGAAGCATTGCGACGCTTCTCTGGATGATTTGCCCACCAACACTTCACATCAGCTCAAGCCGGCTGCCCGGAGGAAAAGAGGCTAGGAAAGATCGTAGCAGGCACGGTTGTTGCTGCACGAGAAGTGCCTGCTCCGGAGGCTTCTTGCGAGCAGCGCTAAAAGCACGCGAACATCGCGTTTCTGTGCTTTCCTGAACAGCTTGCGCTGGGACAGTTACAGCCGTGTTTTGCAAGCTGTCCGGGGTTCTGAGGCACTAAAAGTGCGGATGTGTGGCGACTGTGCAAGACGAGAACCGGCTGCTCTGAAAGCCCTTCCTGCTCGTCACGTACGCTTTCTAGCAGCTCTACGGACACACACGCGTCAGCCTCTTCACTGTCCTACACAGCTAGCACGCTGGCACTTACCGTCAACTTGGAAGCAGCCGCGCAGAAGGCAGTCGCCCTGCAACCGGCGAACAGCGCACATTCGCGGCTACACGCGAGCTGGCCGCACTCGGAGCTTTCGCGGCTCTTCTCTCGCTCTTTCCCGCAGAGCTCCGGCGATGCACAACTCGAACCGCGAAAGCCGCAATGAGCTTTGTGCAAGCTGCGCAGAAGAAACAAGGCACTAAACCGGCAAATGTCCAGCTAATCTCCAACGTGAAAAGGCTCAGCAAGGAAAGCTCTTGCTAACAGCCCAGAAGCATTGCGACGCTTCTCTGGATGATTTGCCCACCAACACTTCACATCAGCTCAAGCCGGCTGCCCGGAGGAAAAGAGGCTAGGAAAGATCGTAGCAGGCACGGTTGTTGCTGCACGAGAAGTGCCTGCTCCGGAGGCTTCTTGCGAGCAGCGCTAAAAGCACGCGAACATCGCGTTTCTGTGCTTTCCTGAACAGCTTGCGCTGGGACAGTTACAGCCGTGTTTTGCAAGCTGTCCGGGGTTCTGAGGCACTAAAAGTGCGGATGTGTGGCGACTGTGCAAGACGAGAACCGGCTGCTCTGAAAGCCCTTCCTGCTCGTCACGTACGCTTTCTAGCAGCTCTACGGACACACACGCGTCAGCCTCTTCACTGTCCTACACAGCTAGCACGCTGGCAGTTACCGTCAACTTGGAAGCAGCCGCGCAGAAGGCACTCGCCCTGCAACCGGCGAACAGCGCACATTCGCGGCTACACGCGAGCTGGCCGCACTCGGAGCTTTCGCGGCTCTTCTCTCGCTCTTTCCCGCAGAGCTCCGGCGATGCACAACTCGAACCGCGAAAGCCGCAATGAGCTTTGTGCAAGCTGCGCAGAAGAAACAAGGCACTAAACCGGCAAATGTCCAGCTAATCTCCAACGTGAAAAGGCTCAGCAAGGAAAGCTCTTGCTAACAGCCCAGAAGCATTGCGACGCTTCTCTGGATGATTTGCCCACCAACACTTCACATCAGCTCAAGCCGGCTGCCCGGAGGAAAAGAGGCTAGGAAAGATCGTAGCAGGCACGGTTGTTGCTGCACGAGAAGTGCCTGCTCCGGAGGCTTCTTGCGAGCAGCGCTAAAAGCACGCGAACATCGCGTTTCTGTGCTTTCCTGAACAGCTTGCGCTGGGACAGTTACAGCCGTGTTTTGCAAGCTGTCCGGGGTTCTGAGGCACTAAAAGTGCGGATGTGTGGCGACTGTGCAAGACGAGAACCGGCTGCTCTGAAAGCCCTTCCTGCTCGTCACGTACGCTTTCTAGCAGCTCTACGGACACACACGCGTCAGCCTCTTCACTGTCCTACACAGCTAGCACGCTGGCAGTTACCGTCAACTTGGAAGCAGCCGCGCAGAAGGCACTCGCCCTGCAACCGGCGAACAGCGCACATTCGCGGCTACACGCGAGCTGGCCGCACTCGGAGCTTTCGCGGCTCTTCTCTCGCTCTTTCCCGCAGAGCTCCGGCGATGCACAACTCGAACCGCGAAAGCCGCAATGAGCTTTGTGCAAGCTGCGCAGAAGAAACAAGGCACTAAACCGGCAAATGTCCAGCTAATCTCCAACGTGAAAAGGCTCAGCAAGGAAAGCTCTTGCTAACAGCCCAGAAGCATTGCGACGCTTCTCTGGATGATTTGCCCACCAACACTTCACATCAGCTCAAGCCGGCTGCCCGGAGGAAAAGAGGCTAGGAAAGATCGTAGCAGGCACGGTTGTTGCTGCACGAGAAGTGCCTGCTCCGGAGGCTTCTTGCGAGCAGCGCTAAAAGCACGCGAACATCGCGTTTCTGTGCTTTCCTGAACAGCTTGCGCTGGGACAGTTACAGCCGTGTTTTGCAAGCTGTCCGGGGTTCTGAGGCACTAAAAGTGCGGATGTGTGGCGACTGTGCAAGACGAGAACCGGCTGCTCTGAAAGCCCTTCCTGCTCGTCACGTACGCTTTCTAGCAGCTCTACGGACACACACGCGTCAGCCTCTTCACTGTCCTACACAGCTAGCACGCTGGCCGTTACCGTCAACTTGGAAGCAGCCGCGCAGAAGGCACTCGCCCTGCAACCGGCGAACAGCGCACATTCGCGGCTACACGCGAGCTGGCCGCACTCGGAGCTTTCGCGGCTCTTCTCTCGCTCTTTCCCGCAGAGCTCCGGCGATGCACAACTCGAACCGCGAAAGCCGCAATGAGCTTTGTGCAAGCTGCGCAGAAGAAACAAGGCACTAAACCGGCAAATGTCCAGCTAATCTCCAACGTGAAAAGGCTCAGCAAGGAAAGCTCTTGCTAACAGCCCAGAAGCATTGCGACGCTTCTCTGGATGATTTGCCCACCAACACTTCACATCAGCTCAAGCCGGCTGCCCGGAGGAAAAGAGGCTAGGAAAGATCGTAGCAGGCACGGTTGTTGCTGCACGAGAAGTGCCTGCTCCGGAGGCTTCTTGCGAGCAGCGCTAAAAGCACGCGAACATCGCGTTTCTGTGCTTTCCTGAACAGCTTGCGCTGGGACAGTTACAGCCGTGTTTTGCAAGCTGTCCGGGGTTCTGAGGCACTAAAAGTGCGGATGTGTGGCGACTGTGCAAGACGAGAACCGGCTGCTCTGAAAGCCCTTCCTGCTCGTCACGTACGCTTTCTAGCAGCTCTACGGACACACACGCGTCAGCCTCTTCACTGTCCTACACAGCTAGCACGCTGGCAGTTACCGTCAACTTGGAAGCAGCCGCGCAGAAGGCAGTCGCCCTGCAACCGGCGAACAGCGCACATTCGCGGCTACACGCGAGCTGGCCGCACTCGGAGCTTTCGCGGCTCTTCTCTCGCTCTTTCCCGCAGAGCTCCGGCGATGCACAACTCGAACCGCGAAAGCCGCAATGAGCTTTGTGCAAGCTGCGCAGAAGAAACAAGGCACTAAACCGGCAAATGTCCAGCTAATCTCCAACGTGAAAAGGCTCAGCAAGGAAAGCTCTTGCTAACAGCCCAGAAGCATTGCGACGCTTCTCTGGATGATTTGCCCACCAACACTTCACATCAGCTCAAGCCGGCTGCCCGGAGGAAAAGAGGCTAGGAAAGATCGTAGCAGGCACGGTTGTTGCTGCACGAGAAGTGCCTGCTCCGGAGGCTTCTGCGAGCAGCGCTAAAAGCACGCGAACATCGCGTTTCTGTGCTTTCCTGAACAGCTTGCGCCGGGACAGTTACAGCCGTGTTTTGCAAGCTGTCCGGGGTTCTGAGGCACTAAAAGTGCGGATGTGTGGCGACTGTGCAAGACGAGAACCGGCTGCTCTGAAAGCCCTTCCTGCTCGTCACGTACGCTTTCTAGCAGCTCTACGGACACACACGCGTCAGCCTCTTCACTGTCCTACACAGCTAGCACGCTGGCAGTTACCGTCAACTTGGAAGCAGCCGCGCAGAAGGCAGTCGCCCTGCAACCGGCGAACAGCGCACATTCGCGGCTACACGCGAGCTGGCCGCACTCGGAGCTTTCGCGGCTCTTCTCTCGCTCTTTCCCGCAGAGCTCCGGCGATGCACAACTCGAACCGCGAAAGCCGCAATGAGCTTTGTGCAAGCTGCGCAGAAGAAACAAGGCACTAAACCGGCAAATGTCCAGCTAATCTCCAACGTGAAAAGGGTCAGCAAGGAAAGCTCTTGCTAACAGCCCAGAAGCATTGCGACGCTTCTCTGGATGATTTGCCCACCAACACTTCACATCAGCTCAAGCCGGCTGCCCGGAGGAAAAGAGGCTAGGAAAGATCGTAGCAGGCACGGTTGTTGCTGCACGAGAAGTGCCTGCTCCGGAGGCTTCTTGCGAGCAGCGCTAAAAGCACGCGAACATCGCGTTTCTGTGCTTTCCTGAACAGCTTGCGCCGGGACAGTTACAGCCGTGTTTTGCAAGCTGTCCGGGGTTCTGAGGCACTAAAAGTGCGGATGTGTGGCGACTGTGCAAGACGAGAACCGGCTGCTCTGAAAGCCCTTCCTGCTCGTCACGTACGCTTTCTAGCAGCTCTACGGACACACACGCGTCAGCCTCTTCACTGTCCTACACAGCTAGCACGCTGGCACTTACCGTCAACTTGGAAGCAGCCGCGCAGAAGGCAGTCGCCCTGCAACCGGCGAACAGCGCACATTCGCGGCTACACGCGAGCTGGCCGCACTCGGAGCTTTCGCGGCTCTTCTCTCGCTCTTTCCCGCAGAGCTCCGGCGATGCACAACTCGAACCGCGAAAGCCGCAATGAGCTTTGTGCAAGCTGCGCAGAAGAAACAAGGCACTAAACCGGCAAATGTCCAGCTAATCTCCAACGTGAAAAGGGTCAGCAAGGAAAGCTCTTGCTAACAGCCCAGAAGCATTGCGACGCTTCTCTGGATGATTTGCCCACCAACACTTCACATCAGCTCAAGCCGGCTGCCCGGAGGAAAAGAGGCTAGGAAAGATCGTAGCAGGCACGGTTGTTGCTGCACGAGAAGTGCCTGCTCCGGAGGCTTCTTGCGAGCAGCGCTAAAAGCACGCGAACATCGCGTTTCTGTGCTTTCCTGAACAGCTTGCGCTGGGACAGTTACAGCCGTGTTTTGCAAGCTGTCCGGGGTTCTGAGGCACTAAAAGTGCGGATGTGTGGCGACTGTGCAAGACGAGAACCGGCTGCTCTGAAAGCCCTTCCTGCTCGTCACGTACGCTTTCTAGCAGCTCTACGGACACACACGCGTCAGCCTCTTCACTGTCCTACACAGCTAGCACGCTGGCAGTTACCGTCAACTTGGAAGCAGCCGCGCAGAAGGCACTCGCCCTGCAACCGGCGAACAGCGCACATTCGCGGCTACACGCGAGCTGGCCGCACTCGGAGCTTTCGCGGCTCTTCTCTCGCTCTTTCCCGCAGAGCTCCGGCGATGCACAACTCGAACCGCGAAAGCCGCAATGAGCTTTGTGCAAGCTGCGCAGAAGAAACAAGGCACTAAACCGGCAAATGTCCAGCTAATCTCCAACGTGAAAAGGCTCAGCAAGGAAAGCTCTTGCTAACAGCCCAGAAGCATTGCGACGCTTCTCTGGATGATTTGCCCACCAACACTTCACATCAGCTCAAGCCGGCTGCCCGGAGGAAAAGAGGCTAGGAAAGATCGTAGCAGGCACGGTTGTTGCTGCACGAGAAGTGCCTGCTCCGGAGGCTTCTTGCGAGCAGCGCTAAAAGCACGCGAACATCGCGTTTCTGTGCTTTCCTGAACAGCTTGCGCTGGGACAGTTACAGCCGTGTTTTGCAAGCTGTCCGGGGTTCTGAGGCACTAAAAGTGCGGATGTGTGGCGACTGTGCAAGACGAGAACCGGCTGCTCTGAAAGCCCTTCCTGCTCGTCACGTACGCTTTCTAGCAGCTCTACGGACACACACGCGTCAGCCTCTTCACTGTCCTACACAGCTAGCACGCTGGCAGTTACCGTCAACTTGGAAGCAGCCGCGCAGAAGGCAGTCGCCCTGCAACCGGCGAACAGCGCACATTCGCGGCTACACGCGAGCTGGCCGCACTCGGAGCTTTCGCGGCTCTTCTCTCGCTCTTTCCCGCAGAGCTCCGGCGATGCACAACTCGAACCGCGAAAGCCGCAATGAGCTTTGTGCAAGCTGCGCAGAAGAAACAAGGCACTAAACCGGCAAATGTCCAGCTAATCTCCAACGTGAAAAGGCTCAGCAAGGAAAGCTCTTGCTAACAGCCCAGAAGCATTGCGACGCTTCTCTGGATGATTTGCCCACCAACACTTCACATCAGCTCAAGCCGGCTGCCCGGAGGAAAAGAGGCTAGGAAAGATCGTAGCAGGCACGGTTGTTGCTGCACGAGAAGTGCCTGCTCCGGAGGCTTCTTGCGAGCAGCGCTAAAAGCACGCGAACATCGCGTTTCTGTGCTTTCCTGAACAGCTTGCGCTGGGACAGTTACAGCCGTGTTTTGCAAGCTGTCCGGGGTTCTGAGGCACTAAAAGTGCGGATGTGTGGCGACTGTGCAAGACGAGAACCGGCTGCTCTGAAAGCCCTTCCTGCTCGTCACGTACGCTTTCTAGCAGCTCTACGGACACACACGCGTCAGCCTCTTCACTGTCCTACACAGCTAGCACGCTGGCAGTTACCGTCAACTTGGAAGCAGCCGCGCAGAAGGCAGTCGCCCTGCAACCGGCGAACAGCGCACATTCGCGGCTACACGCGAGCTGGCCGCACTCGGAGCTTTCGCGGCTCTTCTCTCGCTCTTTCCCGCAGAGCTCCGGCGATGCACAACTCGAACCGCGAAAGCCGCAATGAGCTTTGTGCAAGCTGCGCAGAAGAAACAAGGCACTAAACCGGCAAATGTCCAGCTAATCTCCAACGTGAAAAGGCTCAGCAAGGAAAGCTCTTGCTAACAGCCCAGAAGCATTGCGACGCTTCTCTGGATGATTTGCCCACCAACACTTCACATCAGCTCAAGCCGGCTGCCCGGAGGAAAAGAGGCTAGGAAAGATCGTAGCAGGCACGGTTGTTGCTGCACGAGAAGTGCCTGCTCCGGAGGCTTCTTGCGAGCAGCGCTAAAAGCACGCGAACATCGCGTTTCTGTGCTTTCCTGAACAGCTTGCGCCGGGACAGTTACAGCCGTGTTTTGCAAGCTGTCCGGGGTTCTGAGGCACTAAAAGTGCGGATGTGTGGCGACTGTGCAAGACGAGAACCGGCTGCTCTGAAAGCCCTTCCTGCTCGTCACGTACGCTTTCTAGCAGCTCTACGGACACACACGCGTCAGCCTCTTCACTGTCCTACACAGCTAGCACGCTGGCAGTTACCGTCAACTTGGAAGCAGCCGCGCAGAAGGCAGTCGCCCTGCAACCGGCGAACAGCGCACATTCGCGGCTACACGCGAGCTGGCCGCACTCGGAGCTTTCGCGGCTCTTCTCTCGCTCTTTCCCGCAGAGCTCCGGCGATGCACAACTCGAACCGCGAAAGCCGCAATGAGCTTTGTGCAAGCTGCGCAGAAGAAACAAGGCACTAAACCGGCAAATGTCCAGCTAATCTCCAACGTGAAAAGGCTCAGCAAGGAAAGCTCTTGCTAACAGCCCAGAAGCATTGCGACGCTTCTCTGGATGATTTGCCCACCAACACTTCACATCAGCTCAAGCCGGCTGCCCGGAGGAAAAGAGGCTAGGAAAGATCGTAGCAGGCACGGTTGTTGCTGCACGAGAAGTGCCTGCTCCGGAGGCTTCTTGCGAGCAGCGCTAAAAGCACGCGAACATCGCGTTTCTGTGCTTTCCTGAACAGCTTGCGCTGGGACAGTTACAGCCGTGTTTTGCAAGCTGTCCGGGGTTCTGAGGCACTAAAAGTGCGGATGTGTGGCGACTGTGCAAGACGAGAACCGGCTGCTCTGAAAGCCCTTCCTGCTCGTCACGTACGCTTTCTAGCAGCTCTACGGACACACACGCGTCAGCCTCTTCACTGTCCTACACAGCTAGCACGCTGGCAGTTACCGTCAACTTGGAAGCAGCCGCGCAGAAGGCACTCGCCCTGCAACCGGCGAACAGCGCACATTCGCGGCTACACGCGAGCTGGCCGCACTCGGAGCTTTCGCGGCTCTTCTCTCGCTCTTTCCCGCAGAGCTCCGGCGATGCACAACTCGAACCGCGAAAGCCGCAATGAGCTTTGTGCAAGCTGCGCAGAAGAAACAAGGCACTAAACCGGCAAATGTCCAGCTAATCTCCAACGTGAAAAGGCTCAGCAAGGAAAGCTCTTGCTAACAGCCCAGAAGCATTGCGACGCTTCTCTGGATGATTTGCCCACCAACACTTCACATCAGCTCAAGCCGGCTGCCCGGAGGAAAAGAGGCTAGGAAAGATCGTAGCAGGCACGGTTGTTGCTGCACGAGAAGTGCCTGCTCCGGAGGCTTCTTGCGAGCAGCGCTAAAAGCACGCGAACATCGCGTTTCTGTGCTTTCCTGAACAGCTTGCGCTGGGACAGTTACAGCCGTGTTTTGCAAGCTGTCCGGGGTTCTGAGGCACTAAAAGTGCGGATGTGTGGCGACTGTGCAAGACGAGAACCGGCTGCTCTGAAAGCCCTTCCTGCTCGTCACGTACGCTTTCTAGCAGCTCTACGGACACACACGCGTCAGCCTCTTCACTGTCCTACACAGCTAGCACGCTGGCAGTTACCGTCAACTTGGAAGCAGCCGCGCAGAAGGCACTCGCCCTGCAACCGGCGAACAGCGCACATTCGCGGCTACACGCGAGCTGGCCGCACTCGGAGCTTTCGCGGCTCTTCTCTCGCTCTTTCCCGCAGAGCTCCGGCGATGCACAACTCGAACCGCGAAAGCCGCAATGAGCTTTGTGCAAGCTGCGCAGAAGAAACAAGGCACTAAACCGGCAAATGTCCAGCTAATCTCCAACGTGAAAAGGCTCAGCAAGGAAAGCTCTTGCTAACAGCCCAGAAGCATTGCGACGCTTCTCTGGATGATTTGCCCACCAACACTTCACATCAGCTCAAGCCGGCTGCCCGGAGGAAAAGAGGCTAGGAAAGATCGTAGCAGGCACGGTTGTTGCTGCACGAGAAGTGCCTGCTCCGGAGGCTTCTTGCGAGCAGCGCTAAAAGCACGCGAACATCGCGTTTCTGTGCTTTCCTGAACAGCTTGCGCTGGGACAGTTACAGCCGTGTTTTGCAAGCTGTCCGGGGTTCTGAGGCACTAAAAGTGCGGATGTGTGGCGACTGTGCAAGACGAGAACCGGCTGCTCTGAAAGCCCTTCCTGCTCGTCACGTACGCTTTCTAGCAGCTCTACGGACACACACGCGTCAGCCTCTTCACTGTCCTACACAGCTAGCACGCTGGCAGTTACCGTCAACTTGGAAGCAGCCGCGCAGAAGGCAGTCGCCCTGCAACCGGCGAACAGCGCACATTCGCGGCTACACGCGAGCTGGCCGCACTCGGAGCTTTCGCGGCTCTTCTCTCGCTCTTTCCCGCAGAGCTCCGGCGATGCACAACTCGAACCGCGAAAGCCGCAATGAGCTTTGTGCAAGCTGCGCAGAAGAAACAAGGCACTAAACCGGCAAATGTCCAGCTAATCTCCAACGTGAAAAGGCTCAGCAAGGAAAGCTCTTGCTAACAGCCCAGAAGCATTGCGACGCTTCTCTGGATGATTTGCCCACCAACACTTCACATCAGCTCAAGCCGGCTGCCCGGAGGAAAAGAGGCTAGGAAAGATCGTAGCAGGCACGGTTGTTGCTGCACGAGAAGTGCCTGCTCCGGAGGCTTCTTGCGAGCAGCGCTAAAAGCACGCGAACATCGCGTTTCTGTGCTTTCCTGAACAGCTTGCGCTGGGACAGTTACAGCCGTGTTTTGCAAGCTGTCCGGGGTTCTGAGGCACTAAAAGTGCGGATGTGTGGCGACTGTGCAAGACGAGAACCGGCTGCTCTGAAAGCCCTTCCTGCTCGTCACGTACGCTTTCTAGCAGCTCTACGGACACACACGCGTCAGCCTCTTCACTGTCCTACACAGCTAGCACGCTGGCAGTTACCGTCAACTTGGAAGCAGCCGCGCAGAAGGCACTCGCCCTGCAACCGGCGAACAGCGCACATTCGCGGCTACACGCGAGCTGGCCGCACTCGGAGCTTTCGCGGCTCTTCTCTCGCTCTTTCCCGCAGAGCTCCGGCGATGCACAACTCGAACCGCGAAAGCCGCAATGAGCTTTGTGCAAGCTGCGCAGAAGAAACAAGGCACTAAACCGGCAAATGTCCAGCTAATCTCCAACGTGAAAAGGCTCAGCAAGGAAAGCTCTTGCTAACAGCCCAGAAGCATTGCGACGCTTCTCTGGATGATTTGCCCACCAACACTTCACATCAGCTCAAGCCGGCTGCCCGGAGGAAAAGAGGCTAGGAAAGATCGTAGCAGGCACGGTTGTTGCTGCACGAGAAGTGCCTGCTCCGGAGGCTTCTTGCGAGCAGCGCTAAAAGCACGCGAACATCGCGTTTCTGTGCTTTCCTGAACAGCTTGCGCTGGGACAGTTACAGCCGTGTTTTGCAAGCTGTCCGGGGTTCTGAGGCACTAAAAGTGCGGATGTGTGGCGACTGTGCAAGACGAGAACCGGCTGCTCTGAAAGCCCTTCCTGCTCGTCACGTACGCTTTCTAGCAGCTCTACGGACACACACGCGTCAGCCTCTTCACTGTCCTACACAGCTAGCACGCTGGCAGTTACCGTCAACTTGGAAGCAGCCGCGCAGAAGGCAGTCGCCCTGCAACCGGCGAACAGCGCACATTCGCGGCTACACGCGAGCTGGCCGCACTCGGAGCTTTCGCGGCTCTTCTCTCGCTCTTTCCCGCAGAGCTCCGGCGATGCACAACTCGAACCGCGAAAGCCGCAATGAGCTTTGTGCAAGCTGCGCAGAAGAAACAAGGCACTAAACCGGCAAATGTCCAGCTAATCTCCAACGTGAAAAGGCTCAGCAAGGAAAGCTCTTGCTAACAGCCCAGAAGCATTGCGACGCTTCTCTGGATGATTTGCCCACCAACACTTCACATCAGCTCAAGCCGGCTGCCCGGAGGAAAAGAGGCTAGGAAAGATCGTAGCAGGCACGGTTGTTGCTGCACGAGAAGTGCCTGCTCCGGAGGCTTCTTGCGAGCAGCGCTAAAAGCACGCGAACATCGCGTTTCTGTGCTTTCCTGAACAGCTTGCGCTGGGACAGTTACAGCCGTGTTTTGCAAGCTGTCCGGGGTTCTGAGGCACTAAAAGTGCGGATGTGTGGCGACTGTGCAAGACGAGAACCGGCTGCTCTGAAAGCCCTTCCTGCTCGTCACGTACGCTTTCTAGCAGCTCTACGGACACACACGCGTCAGCCTCTTCACTGTCCTACACAGCTAGCACGCTGGCAGTTACCGTCAACTTGGAAGCAGCCGCGCAGAAGGCACTCGCCCTGCAACCGGCGAACAGCGCACATTCGCGGCTACACGCGAGCTGGCCGCACTCGGAGCTTTCGCGGCTCTTCTCTCGCTCTTTCCCGCAGAGCTCCGGCGATGCACAACTCGAACCGCGAAAGCCGCAATGAGCTTTGTGCAAGCTGCGCAGAAGAAACAAGGCACTAAACCGGCAAATGTCCAGCTAATCTCCAACGTGAAAAGGCTCAGCAAGGAAAGCTCTTGCTAACAGCCCAGAAGCATTGCGACGCTTCTCTGGATGATTTGCCCACCAACACTTCACATCAGCTCAAGCCGGCTGCCCGGAGGAAAAGAGGCTAGGAAAGATCGTAGCAGGCACGGTTGTTGCTGCACGAGAAGTGCCTGCTCCGGAGGCTTCTTGCGAGCAGCGCTAAAAGCACGCGAACATCGCGTTTCTGTGCTTTCCTGAACAGCTTGCGCTGGGACAGTTACAGCCGTGTTTTGCAAGCTGTCCGGGGTTCTGAGGCACTAAAAGTGCGGATGTGTGGCGACTGTGCAAGACGAGAACCGGCTGCTCTGAAAGCCCTTCCTGCTCGTCACGTACGCTTTCTAGCAGCTCTACGGACACACACGCGTCAGCCTCTTCACTGTCCTACACAGCTAGCACGCTGGCAGTTACCGTCAACTTGGAAGCAGCCGCGCAGAAGGCACTCGCCCTGCAACCGGCGAACAGCGCACATTCGCGGCTACACGCGAGCTGGCCGCACTCGGAGCTTTCGCGGCTCTTCTCTCGCTCTTTCCCGCAGAGCTCCGGCGATGCACAACTCGAACCGCGAAAGCCGCAATGAGCTTTGTGCAAGCTGCGCAGAAGAAACAAGGCACTAAACCGGCAAATGTCCAGCTAATCTCCAACGTGAAAAGGCTCAGCAAGGAAAGCTCTTGCTAACAGCCCAGAAGCATTGCGACGCTTCTCTGGATGATTTGCCCACCAACACTTCACATCAGCTCAAGCCGGCTGCCCGGAGGAAAAGAGGCTAGGAAAGATCGTAGCAGGCACGGTTGTTGCTGCACGAGAAGTGCCTGCTCCGGAGGCTTCTTGCGAGCAGCGCTAAAAGCACGCGAACATCGCGTTTCTGTGCTTTCCTGAACAGCTTGCGCTGGGACAGTTACAGCCGTGTTTTGCAAGCTGTCCGGGGTTCTGAGGCACTAAAAGTGCGGATGTGTGGCGACTGTGCAAGACGAGAACCGGCTGCTCTGAAAGCCCTTCCTGCTCGTCACGTACGCTTTCTAGCAGCTCTACGGACACACACGCGTCAGCCTCTTCACTGTCCTACACAGCTAGCACGCTGGCAGTTACCGTCAACTTGGAAGCAGCCGCGCAGAAGGCAGTCGCCCTGCAACCGGCGAACAGCGCACATTCGCGGCTACACGCGAGCTGGCCGCACTCGGAGCTTTCGCGGCTCTTCTCTCGCTCTTTCCCGCAGAGCTCCGGCGATGCACAACTCGAACCGCGAAAGCCGCAATGAGCTTTGTGCAAGCTGCGCAGAAGAAACAAGGCACTAAACCGGCAAATGTCCAGCTAATCTCCAACGTGAAAAGGCTCAGCAAGGAAAGCTCTTGCTAACAGCCCAGAAGCATTGCGACGCTTCTCTGGATGATTTGCCCACCAACACTTCACATCAGCTCAAGCCGGCTGCCCGGAGGAAAAGAGGCTAGGAAAGATCGTAGCAGGCACGGTTGTTGCTGCACGAGAAGTGCCTGCTCCGGAGGCTTCTTGCGAGCAGCGCTAAAAGCACGCGAACATCGCGTTTCTGTGCTTTCCTGAACAGCTTGCGCTGGGACAGTTACAGCCGTGTTTTGCAAGCTGTCCGGGGTTCTGAGGCACTAAAAGTGCGGATGTGTGGCGACTGTGCAAGACGAGAACCGGCTGCTCTGAAAGCCCTTCCTGCTCGTCACGTACGCTTTCTAGCAGCTCTACGGACACACACGCGTCAGCCTCTTCACTGTCCTACACAGCTAGCACGCTGGCAGTTACCGTCAACTTGGAAGCAGCCGCGCAGAAGGCACTCGCCCTGCAACCGGCGAACAGCGCACATTCGCGGCTACACGCGAGCTGGCCGCACTCGGAGCTTTCGCGGCTCTTCTCTCGCTCTTTCCCGCAGAGCTCCGGCGATGCACAACTCGAACCGCGAAAGCCGCAATGAGCTTTGTGCAAGCTGCGCAGAAGAAACAAGGCACTAAACCGGCAAATGTCCAGCTAATCTCCAACGTGAAAAGGCTCAGCAAGGAAAGCTCTTGCTAACAGCCCAGAAGCATTGCGACGCTTCTCTGGATGATTTGCCCACCAACACTTCACATCAGCTCAAGCCGGCTGCCCGGAGGAAAAGAGGCTAGGAAAGATCGTAGCAGGCACGGTTGTTGCCGCACGAGAAGTGCCTGCTCCGGAGGCTTCTTGCGAGCAGCGCTAAAAGCACGCGAACATCGCGTTTCTGTGCTTTCCTGAACAGCTTGCGCTGGGACAGTTACAGCCGTGTTTTGCAAGCTGTCCGGGGTTCTGAGGCACTAAAAGTGCGGATGTGTGGCGACTGTGCAAGACGAGAACCGGCTGCTCTGAAAGCCCTTCCTGCTCGTCACGTACGCTTTCTAGCAGCTCTACGGACACACACGCGTCAGCCTCTTCACTGTCCTACACAGCTAGCACGCTGGCAGTTACCGTCAACTTGGAAGCAGCCGCGCAGAAGGCAGTCGCCCTGCAACCGGCGAACAGCGCACATTCGCGGCTACACGCGAGCTGGCCGCACTCGGAGCTTTCGCGGCTCTTCTCTCGCTCTTTCCCGCAGAGCTCCGGCGATGCACAACTCGAACCGCGAAAGCCGCAATGAGCTTTGTGCAAGCTGCGCAGAAGAAACAAGGCACTAAACCGGCAAATGTCCAGCTAATCTCCAACGTGAAAAGGCTCAGCAAGGAAAGCTCTTGCTAACAGCCCAGAAGCATTGCGACGCTTCTCTGGATGATTTGCCCACCAACACTTCACATCAGCTCAAGCCGGCTGCCCGGAGGAAAAGAGGCTAGGAAAGATCGTAGCAGGCACGGTTGTTGCTGCACGAGAAGTGCCTGCTCCGGAGGCTTCTTGCGAGCAGCGCTAAAAGCACGCGAACATCGCGTTTCTGTGCTTTCCTGAACAGCTTGCGCTGGGACAGTTACAGCCGTGTTTTGCAAGCTGTCCGGGGTTCTGAGGCACTAAAAGTGCGGATGTGTGGCGACTGTGCAAGACGAGTACCGGCTGCTCTGAAAGCCCTTCCTGCTCGTCACGTACGCTTTCTAGCAGCTCTACGGACACACACGCGTCAGCCTCTTCACTGTCCTACACAGCTAGCACGCTGGCAGTTACCGTCAACTTGGAAGCAGCCGCGCAGAAGGCAGTCGCCCTGCAACCGGCGAACAGCGCACATTCGCGGCTACACGCGAGCTGGCCGCACTCGGAGCTTTCGCGGCTCTTCTCTCGCTCTTTCCCGCAGAGCTCCGGCGATGCACAACTCGAACCGCGAAAGCCGCAATGAGCTTTGTGCAAGCTGCGCAGAAGAAACAAGGCACTAAACCGGCAAATGTCCAGCTAATCTCCAACGTGAAAAGGCTCAGCAAGGAAAGCTCTTGCTAACAGCCCAGAAGCATTGCGACGCTTCTCTGGATGATTTGCCCACCAACACTTCACATCAGCTCAAGCCGGCTGCCCGGAGGAAAAGAGGCTAGGAAAGATCGTAGCAGGCACGGTTGTTGCTGCACGAGAAGTGCCTGCTCCGGAGGCTTCTTGCGAGCAGCGCTAAAAGCACGCGAACATCGCGTTTCTGTGCTTTCCTGAACAGCTTGCGCTGGGACAGTTACAGCCGTGTTTTGCAAGCTGTCCGGGGTTCTGAGGCACTAAAAGTGCGGATGTGTGGCGACTGTGCAAGACGAGAACCGGCTGCTCTGAAAGCCCTTCCTGCTCGTCACGTACGCTTTCTAGCAGCTCTACGGACACACACGCGTCAGCCTCTTCACTGTCCTACACAGCTAGCACGCTGGCAGTTACCGTCAACTTGGAAGCAGCCGCGCAGAAGGCAGTCGCCCTGCAACCGGCGAACAGCGCACATTCGCGGCTACACGCGAGCTGGCCGCACTCGGAGCTTTCGCGGCTCTTCTCTCGCTCTTTCCCGCAGAGCTCCGGCGATGCACAACTCGAACCGCGAAAGCCGCAATGAGCTTTGTGCAAGCTGCGCAGAAGAAACAAGGCACTAAACCGGCAAATGTCCAGCTAATCTCCAACGTGAAAAGGGTCAGCAAGGAAAGCTCTTGCTAACAGCCCAGAAGCATTGCGACGCTTCTCTGGATGATTTGCCCACCAACACTTCACATCAGCTCAAGCCGGCTGCCCGGAGGAAAAGAGGCTAGGAAAGATCGTAGCAGGCACGGTTGTTGCTGCACGAGAAGTGCCTGCTCCGGAGGCTTCTTGCGAGCAGCGCTAAAAGCACGCGAACATCGCGTTTCTGTGCTTTCCTGAACAGCTTGCGCTGGGACAGTTACAGCCGTGTTTTGCAAGCTGTCCGGGGTTCTGAGGCACTAAAAGTGCGGATGTGTGGCGACTGTGCAAGACGAGAACCGGCTGCTCTGAAAGCCCTTCCTGCTCGTCACGTACGCTTTCTAGCAGCTCTACGGACACACACGCGTCAGCCTCTTCACTGTCCTACACAGCTAGCACGCTGGCAGTTACCGTCAACTTGGAAGCAGCCGCGCAGAAGGCAGTCGCCCTGCAACCGGCGAACAGCGCACATTCGCGGCTACACGCGAGCTGGCCGCACTCGGAGCTTTCGCGGCTCTTCTCTCGCTCTTTCCCGCAGAGCTCCGGCGATGCACAACTCGAACCGCGAAAGCCGCAATGAGCTTTGTGCAAGCTGCGCAGAAGAAACAAGGCACTAAACCGGCAAATGTCCAGCTAATCTCCAACGTGAAAAGGCTCAGCAAGGAAAGCTCTTGCTAACAGCCCAGAAGCATTGCGACGCTTCTCTGGATGATTTGCCCACCAACACTTCACATCAGCTCAAGCCGGCTGCCCGGAGGAAAAGAGGCTAGGAAAGATCGTAGCAGGCACGGTTGTTGCTGCACGAGAAGTGCCTGCTCCGGAGGCTTCTTGCGAGCAGCGCTAAAAGCACGCGAACATCGCGTTTCTGTGCTTTCCTGAACAGCTTGCGCTGGGACAGTTACAGCCGTGTTTTGCAAGCTGTCCGGGGTTCTGAGGCACTAAAAGTGCGGATGTGTGGCGACTGTGCAAGACGAGAACCGGCTGCTCTGAAAGCCCTTCCTGCTCGTCACGTACGCTTTCTAGCAGCTCTACGGACACACACGCGTCAGCCTCTTCACTGTCCTACACAGCTAGCACGCTGGCAGTTACCGTCAACTTGGAAGCAGCCGCGCAGAAGGCACTCGCCCTGCAACCGGCGAACAGCGCACATTCGCGGCTACACGCGAGCTGGCCGCACTCGGAGCTTTCGCGGCTCTTCTCTCGCTCTTTCCCGCAGAGCTCCGGCGATGCACAACTCGAACCGCGAAAGCCGCAATGAGCTTTGTGCAAGCTGCGCAGAAGAAACAAGGCACTAAACCGGCAAATGTCCAGCTAATCTCCAACGTGAAAAGGCTCAGCAAGGAAAGCTCTTGCTAACAGCCCAGAAGCATTGCGACGCTTCTCTGGATGATTTGCCCACCAACACTTCACATCAGCTCAAGCCGGCTGCCCGGAGGAAAAGAGGCTAGGAAAGATCGTAGCAGGCACGGTTGTTGCTGCACGAGAAGTGCCTGCTCCGGAGGCTTCTTGCGAGCAGCGCTAAAAGCACGCGAACATCGCGTTTCTGTGCTTTCCTGAACAGCTTGCGCTGGGACAGTTACAGCCGTGTTTTGCAAGCTGTCCGGGGTTCTGAGGCACTAAAAGTGCGGATGTGTGGCGACTGTGCAAGACGAGAACCGGCTGCTCTGAAAGCCCTTCCTGCTCGTCACGTACGCTTTCTAGCAGCTCTACGGACACACACGCGTCAGCCTCTTCACTGTCCTACACAGCTAGCACGCTGGCAGTTACCGTCAACTTGGAAGCAGCCGCGCAGAAGGCACTCGCCCTGCAACCGGCGAACAGCGCACATTCGCGGCTACACGCGAGCTGGCCGCACTCGGAGCTTTCGCGGCTCTTCTCTCGCTCTTTCCCGCAGAGCTCCGGCGATGCACAACTCGAACCGCGAAAGCCGCAATGAGCTTTGTGCAAGCTGCGCAGAAGAAACAAGGCACTAAACCGGCAAATGTCCAGCTAATCTCCAACGTGAAAAGGCTCAGCAAGGAAAGCTCTTGCTAACAGCCCAGAAGCATTGCGACGCTTCTCTGGATGATTTGCCCACCAACACTTCACATCAGCTCAAGCCGGCTGCCCGGAGGAAAAGAGGCTAGGAAAGATCGTAGCAGGCACGGTTGTTGCTGCACGAGAAGTGCCTGCTCCGGAGGCTTCTTGCGAGCAGCGCTAAAAGCACGCGAACATCGCGTTTCTGTGCTTTCCTGAACAGCTTGCGCTGGGACAGTTACAGCCGTGTTTTGCAAGCTGTCCGGGGTTCTGAGGCACTAAAAGTGCGGATGTGTGGCGACTGTGCAAGACGAGAACCGGCTGCTCTGAAAGCCCTTCCTGCTCGTCACGTACGCTTTCTAGCAGCTCTACGGACACTCACGCGTCAGCCTCTTCACTGTCCTACACAGCTAGCACGCTGGCAGTTACCGTCAACTTGGAAGCAGCCGCGCAGAAGGCAGTCGCCCTGCAACCGGCGAACAGCGCACATTCGCGGCTACACGCGAGCTGGCCGCACTCGGAGCTTTCGCGGCTCTTCTCTCGCTCTTTCCCGCAGAGCTCCGGCGATGCACAACTCGAACCGCGAAAGCCGCAATGAGCTTTGTGCAAGCTGCGCAGAAGAAACAAGGCACTAAACCGGCAAATGTCCAGCTAATCTCCAACGTGAAAAGGCTCAGCAAGGAAAGCTCTTGCTAACAGCCCAGAAGCATTGCGACGCTTCTCTGGATGATTTGCCCACCAACACTTCACATCAGCTCAAGCCGGCTGCCCGGAGGAAAAGAGGCTAGGAAAGATCGTAGCAGGCACGGTTGTTGCTGCACGAGAAGTGCCTGCTCCGGAGGCTTCTTGCGAGCAGCGCTAAAAGCACGCGAACATCGCGTTTCTGTGCTTTCCTGAACAGCTTGCGCTGGGACAGTTACAGCCGTGTTTTGCAAGCTGTCCGGGGTTCTGAGGCACTAAAAGTGCGGATGTGTGGCGACTGTGCAAGACGAGAACCGGCTGCTCTGAAAGCCCTTCCTGCTCGTCACGTACGCTTTCTAGCAGCTCTACGGACACACACGCGTCAGCCTCTTCACTGTCCTACACAGCTAGCACGCTGGCAGTTACCGTCAACTTGGAAGCAGCCGCGCAGAAGGCACTCGCCCTGCAACCGGCGAACAGCGCACATTCGCGGCTACACGCGAGCTGGCCGCACTCGGAGCTTTCGCGGCTCTTCTCTCGCTCTTTCCCGCAGAGCTCCGGCGATGCACAACTCGAACCGCGAAAGCCGCAATGAGCTTTGTGCAAGCTGCGCAGAAGAAACAAGGCACTAAACCGGCAAATGTCCAGCTAATCTCCAACGTGAAAAGGCTCAGCAAGGAAAGCTCTTGCTAACAGCCCAGAAGCATTGCGACGCTTCTCTGGATGATTTGCCCACCAACACTTCACATCAGCTCAAGCCGGCTGCCCGGAGGAAAAGAGGCTAGGAAAGATCGTAGCAGGCACGGTTGTTGCTGCACGAGAAGTGCCTGCTCCGGAGGCTTCTTGCGAGCAGCGCTAAAAGCACGCGAACATCGCGTTTCTGTGCTTTCCTGAACAGCTTGCGCTGGGACAGTTACAGCCGTGTTTTGCAAGCTGTCCGGGGTTCTGAGGCACTAAAAGTGCGGATGTGTGGCGACTGTGCAAGACGAGAACCGGCTGCTCTGAAAGCCCTTCCTGCTCGTCACGTACGCTTTCTAGCAGCTCTACGGACACACACGCGTCAGCCTCTTCACTGTCCTACACAGCTAGCACGCTGGCAGTTACCGTCAACTTGGAAGCAGCCGCGCAGAAGGCAGTCGCCCTGCAACCGGCGAACAGCGCACATTCGCGGCTACACGCGAGCTGGCCGCACTCGGAGCTTTCGCGGCTCTTCTCTCGCTCTTTCCCGCAGAGCTCCGGCGATGCACAACTCGAACCGCGAAAGCCGCAATGAGCTTTGTGCAAGCTGCGCAGAAGAAACAAGGCACTAAACCGGCAAATGTCCAGCTAATCTCCAACGTGAAAAGGCTCAGCAAGGAAAGCTCTTGCTAACAGCCCAGAAGCATTGCGACGCTTCTCTGGATGATTTGCCCACCAACACTTCACATCAGCTCAAGCCGGCTGCCCGGAGGAAAAGAGGCTAGGAAAGATCGTAGCAGGCACGGTTGTTGCTGCACGAGAAGTGCCTGCTCCGGAGGCTTCTTGCGAGCAGCGCTAAAAGCACGCGAACATCGCGTTTCTGTGCTTTCCTGAACAGCTTGCGCTGGGACAGTTACAGCCGTGTTTTGCAAGCTGTCCGGGGTTCTGAGGCACTAAAAGTGCGGATGTGTGGCGACTGTGCAAGACGAGAACCGGCTGCTCTGAAAGCCCTTCCTGCTCGTCACGTACGCTTTCTAGCAGCTCTACGGACACACACGCGTCAGCCTCTTCACTGTCCTACACAGCTAGCACGCTGGCAGTTACCGTCAACTTGGAAGCAGCCGCGCAGAAGGCACTCGCCCTGCAACCGGCGAACAGCGCACATTCGCGGCTACACGCGAGCTGGCCGCACTCGGAGCTTTCGCGGCTCTTCTCTCGCTCTTTCCCGCAGAGCTCCGGCGATGCACAACTCGAACCGCGAAAGCCGCAATGAGCTTTGTGCAAGCTGCGCAGAAGAAACAAGGCACTAAACCGGCAAATGTCCAGCTAATCTCCAACGTGAAAAGGCTCAGCAAGGAAAGCTCTTGCTAACAGCCCAGAAGCATTGCGACGCTTCTCTGGATGATTTGCCCACCAACACTTCACATCAGCTCAAGCCGGCTGCCCGGAGGAAAAGAGGCTAGGAAAGATCGTAGCAGGCACGGTTGTTGCTGCACGAGAAGTGCCTGCTCCGGAGGCTTCTTGCGAGCAGCGCTAAAAGCACGCGAACATCGCGTTTCTGTGCTTTCCTGAACAGCTTGCGCTGGGACAGTTACAGCCGTGTTTTGCAAGCTGTCCGGGGTTCTGAGGCACTAAAAGTGCGGATGTGTGGCGACTGTGCAAGACGAGAACCGGCTGCTCTGAAAGCCCTTCCTGCTCGTCACGTACGCTTTCTAGCAGCTCTACGGACACACACGCGTCAGCCTCTTCACTGTCCTACACAGCTAGCACGCTGGCAGTTACCGTCAACTTGGAAGCAGCCGCGCAGAAGGCACTCGCCCTGCAACCGGCGAACAGCGCACATTCGCGGCTACACGCGAGCTGGCCGCACCCGGAGCTTTCGCGGCTCTTCTCTCGCTCTTTCCCGCAGAGCTCCGGCGATGCACAACTCGAACCGCGAAAGCCGCAATGAGCTTTGTGCAAGCTGCGCAGAAGAAACAAGGCACTAAACCGGCAAATGTCCAGCTAATCTCCAACGTGAAAAGGCTCAGCAAGGAAAGCTCTTGCTAACAGCCCAGAAGCATTGCGACGCTTCTCTGGATGATTTGCCCACCAACACTTCACATCAGCTCAAGCCGGCTGCCCGGAGGAAAAGAGGCTAGGAAAGATCGTAGCAGGCACGGTTGTTGCTGCACGAGAAGTGCCTGCTCCGGAGGCTTCTTGCGAGCAGCGCTAAAAGCACGCGAACATCGCGTTTCTGTGCTTTCCTGAACAGCTTGCGCTGGGACAGTTACAGCCGTGTTTTGCAAGCTGTCCGGGGTTCTGAGGCACTAAAAGTGCGGATGTGTGGCGACTGTGCAAGACGAGAACCGGCTGCTCTGAAAGCCCTTCCTGCTCGTCACGTACGCTTTCTAGCAGCTCTACGGACACACACGCGTCAGCCTCTTCACTGTCCTACACAGCTAGCACGCTGGCAGTTACCGTCAACTTGGAAGCAGCCGCGCAGAAGGCAGTCGCCCTGCAACCGGCGAACAGCGCACATTCGCGGCTACACGCGAGCTGGCCGCACTCGGAGCTTTCGCGGCTCTTCTCTCGCTCTTTCCCGCAGAGCTCCGGCGATGCACAACTCGAACCGCGAAAGCCGCAATGAGCTTTGTGCAAGCTGCGCAGAAGAAACAAGGCACTAAACCGGCAAATGTCCAGCTAATCTCCAACGTGAAAAGGCTCAGCAAGGAAAGCTCTTGCTAACAGCCCAGAAGCATTGCGACGCTTCTCTGGATGATTTGCCCACCAACACTTCACATCAGCTCAAGCCGGCTGCCCGGAGGAAAAGAGGCTAGGAAAGATCGTAGCAGGCACGGTTGTTGCTGCACGAGAAGTGCCTGCTCCGGAGGCTTCTTGCGAGCAGCGCTAAAAGCACGCGAACATCGCGTTTCTGTGCTTTCCTGAACAGCTTGCGCTGGGACAGTTACAGCCGTGTTTTGCAAGCTGTCCGGGGTTCTGAGGCACTAAAAGTGCGGATGTGTGGCGACTGTGCAAGACGAGAACCGGCTGCTCTGAAAGCCCTTCCTGCTCGTCACGTACGCTTTCTAGCAGCTCTACGGACACACACGCGTCAGCCTCTTCACTGTCCTACACAGCTAGCACGCTGGCAGTTACCGTCAACTTGGAAGCAGCCGCGCAGAAGGCACTCGCCCTGCAACCGGCGAACAGCGCACATTCGCGGCTACACGCGAGCTGGCCGCACTCGGAGCTTTCGCGGCTCTTCTCTCGCTCTTTCCCGCAGAGCTCCGGCGATGCACAACTCGAACCGCGAAAGCCGCAATGAGCTTTGTGCAAGCTGCGCAGAAGAAACAAGGCACTAAACCGGCAAATGTCCAGCTAATCTCCAACGTGAAAAGGCTCAGCAAGGAAAGCTCTTGCTAACAGCCCAGAAGCATTGCGACGCTTCTCTGGATGATTTGCCCACCAACACTTCACATCAGCTCAAGCCGGCTGCCCGGAGGAAAAGAGGCTAGGAAAGATCGTAGCAGGCACGGTTGTTGCTGCACGAGAAGTGCCTGCTCCGGAGGCTTCTTGCGAGCAGCGCTAAAAGCACGCGAACATCGCGTTTCTGTGCTTTCCTGAACAGCTTGCGCTGGGACAGTTACAGCCGTGTTTTGCAAGCTGTCCGGGGTTCTGAGGCACTAAAAGTGCGGATGTGTGGCGACTGTGCAAGACGAGAACCGGCTGCTCTGAAAGCCCTTCCTGCTCGTCACGTACGCTTTCTAGCAGCTCTACGGACACACACGCGTCAGCCTCTTCACTGTCCTACACAGCTAGCACGCTGGCAGTTACCGTCAACTTGGAAGCAGCCGCGCAGAAGGCACTCGCCCTGCAACCGGCGAACAGCGCACATTCGCGGCTACACGCGAGCTGGCCGCACTCGGAGCTTTCGCGGCTCTTCTCTCGCTCTTTCCCGCAGAGCTCCGGCGATGCACAACTCGAACCGCGAAAGCCGCAATGAGCTTTGTGCAAGCTGCGCAGAAGAAACAAGGCACTAAACCGGCAAATGTCCAGCTAATCTCCAACGTGAAAAGGCTCAGCAAGGAAAGCTCTTGCTAACAGCCCAGAAGCATTGCGACGCTTCTCTGGATGATTTGCCCACCAACACTTCACATCAGCTCAAGCCGGCTGCCCGGAGGAAAAGAGGCTAGGAAAGATCGTAGCAGGCACGGTTGTTGCTGCACGAGAAGTGCCTGCTCCGGAGGCTTCTTGCGAGCAGCGCTAAAAGCACGCGAACATCGCGTTTCTGTGCTTTCCTGAACAGCTTGCGCTGGGACAGTTACAGCCGTGTTTTGCAAGCTGTCCGGGGTTCTGAGGCACTAAAAGTGCGGATGTGTGGCGACTGTGCAAGACGAGAACCGGCTGCTCTGAAAGCCCTTCCTGCTCGTCACGTACGCTTTCTAGCAGCTCTACGGACACACACGCGTCAGCCTCTTCACTGTCCTACACAGCTAGCACGCTGGCAGTTACCGTCAACTTGGAAGCAGCCGCGCAGAAGGCAGTCGCCCTGCAACCGGCGAACAGCGCACATTCGCGGCTACACGCGAGCTGGCCGCACTCGGAGCTTTCGCGGCTCTTCTCTCGCTCTTTCCCGCAGAGCTCCGGCGATGCACAACTCGAACCGCGAAAGCCGCAATGAGCTTTGTGCAAGCTGCGCAGAAGAAACAAGGCACTAAACCGGCAAATGTCCAGCTAATCTCCAACGTGAAAAGGCTCAGCAAGGAAAGCTCTTGCTAACAGCCCAGAAGCATTGCGACGCTTCTCTGGATGATTTGCCCACCAACACTTCACATCAGCTCAAGCCGGCTGCCCGGAGGAAAAGAGGCTAGGAAAGATCGTAGCAGGCACGGTTGTTGCTGCACGAGAAGTGCCTGCTCCGGAGGCTTCTTGCGAGCAGCGCTAAAAAGCACGCGAACATCGCGTTTCTGTGCTTTCCTGAACAGCTTGCGCTGGGACAGTTACAGCCGTGTTTTGCAAGCTGTCCGGGGTTCTGAGGCACTAAAAGTGCGGATGTGTGGCGACTGTGCAAGACGAGAACCGGCTGCTCTGAAAGCCCTTCCTGCTCGTCACGTACGCTTTCTAGCAGCTCTACGGACACACACGCGTCAGCCTCTTCACTGTCCTACACAGCTAGCACGCTGGCAGTTACCGTCAACTTGGAAGCAGCCGCGCAGAAGGCAGTCGCCCTGCAACCGGCGAACAGCGCACATTCGCGGCTACACGCGAGCTGGCCGCACTCGGAGCTTTCGCGGCTCTTCTCTCGCTCTTTCCCGCAGAGCTCCGGCGATGCACAACTCGAACCGCGAAAGCCGCAATGAGCTTTGTGCAAGCTGCGCAGAAGAAACAAGGCACTAAACCGGCAAATGTCCAGCTAATCTCCAACGTGAAAAGGCTCAGCAAGGAAAGCTCTTGCTAACAGCCCAGAAGCATTGCGACGCTTCTCTGGATGATTTGCCCACCAACACTTCACATCAGCTCAAGCCGGCTGCCCGGAGGAAAAGAGGCTAGGAAAGATCGTAGCAGGCACGGTTGTTGCTGCACGAGAAGTGCCTGCTCCGGAGGCTTCTTGCGAGCAGCGCTAAAAGCACGCGAACATCGCGTTTCTGTGCTTTCCTGAACAGCTTGCGCTGGGACAGTTACAGCCGTGTTTTGCAAGCTGTCCGGGGTTCTGAGGCACTAAAAGTGCGGATGTGTGGCGACTGTGCAAGACGAGAACCGGCTGCTCTGAAAGCCCTTCCTGCTCGTCACGTACGCTTTCTAGCAGCTCTACGGACACACACGCGTCAGCCTCTTCACTGTCCTACACAGCTAGCACGCTGGCAGTTACCGTCAACTTGGAAGCAGCCGCGCAGAAGGCACTCGCCCTGCAACCGGCGAACAGCGCACATTCGCGGCTACACGCGAGCTGGCCGCACTCGGAGCTTTCGCGGCTCTTCTCTCGCTCTTTCCCGCAGAGCTCCGGCGATGCACAACTCGAACCGCGAAAGCCGCAATGAGCTTTGTGCAAGCTGCGCAGAAGAAACAAGGCACTAAACCGGCAAATGTCCAGCTAATCTCCAACGTGAAAAGGCTCAGCAAGGAAAGCTCTTGCTAACAGCCCAGAAGCATTGCGACGCTTCTCTGGATGATTTGCCCACCAACACTTCACATCAGCTCAAGCCGGCTGCCCGGAGGAAAAGAGGCTAGGACAGATCGTAGCAGGCACGGTTGTTGCTGCACGAGAAGTGCCTGCTCCGGAGGCTTCTTGCGAGCAGCGCTAAAAGCACGCGAACATCGCGTTTCTGTGCTTTCCTGAACAGCTTGCGCTGGGACAGTTACAGCCGTGTTTTGCAAGCTGTCCGGGGTTCTGAGGCACTAAAAGTGCGGATGTGTGGCGACTGTGCAAGACGAGAACCGGCTGCTCTGAAAGCCCTTCCTGCTCGTCACGTACGCTTTCTAGCAGCTCTACGGACACTCACGCGTCAGCCTCTTCACTGTCCTACACAGCTAGCACGCTGGCAGTTACCGTCAACTTGGAAGCAGCCGCGCAGAAGGCAGTCGCCCTGCAACCGGCGAACAGCGCACATTCGCGGCTACACGCGAGCTGGCCGCACTCGGAGCTTTCGCGGCTCTTCTCTCGCTCTTTCCCGCAGAGCTCCGGCGATGCACAACTCGAACCGCGAAAGCCGCAATGAGCTTTGTGCAAGCTGCGCAGAAGAAACAAGGCACTAAACCGGCAAATGTCCAGCTAATCTCCAACGTGAAAAGGCTCAGCAAGGAAAGCTCTTGCTAACAGCCCAGAAGCATTGCGACGCTTCTCTGGATGATTTGCCCACCAACACTTCACATCAGCTCAAGCCGGCTGCCCGGAGGAAAAGAGGCTAGGAAAGATCGTAGCAGGCACGGTTGTTGCTGCACGAGAAGTGCCTGCTCCGGAGGCTTCTTGCGAGCAGCGCTAAAAGCACGCGAACATCGCGTTTCTGTGCTTTCCTGAACAGCTTGCGCTGGGACAGTTACAGCCGTGTTTTGCAAGCTGTCCGGGGTTCTGAGGCACTAAAAGTGCGGATGTGTGGCGACTGTGCAAGACGAGAACCGGCTGCTCTGAAAGCCCTTCCTGCTCGTCACGTACGCTTTCTAGCAGCTCTACGGACACACACGCGTCAGCCTCTTCACTGTCCTACACAGCTAGCACGCTGGCAGTTACCGTCAACTTGGAAGCAGCCGCGCAGAAGGCAGTCGCCCTGCAACCGGCGAACAGCGCACATTCGCGGCTACACGCGAGCTGGCCGCACTCGGAGCTTTCGCGGCTCTTCTCTCGCTCTTTCCCGCAGAGCTCCGGCGATGCACAACTCGAACCGCGAAAGCCGCAATGAGCTTTGTGCAAGCTGCGCAGAAGAAACAAGGCACTAAACCGGCAAATGTCCAGCTAATCTCCAACGTGAAAAGGCTCAGCAAGGAAAGCTCTTGCTAACAGCCCAGAAGCATTGCGACGCTTCTCTGGATGATTTGCCCACCAACACTTCACATCAGCTCAAGCCGGCTGCCCGGAGGAAAAGAGGCTAGGAAAGATCGTAGCAGGCACGGTTGTTGCTGCACGAGAAGTGCCTGCTCCGGAGGCTTCTTGCGAGCAGCGCTAAAAGCACGCGAACATCGCGTTTCTGTGCTTTCCTGAACAGCTTGCGCTGGGACAGTTACAGCCGTGTTTTGCAAGCTGTCCGGGGTTCTGAGGCACTAAAAGTGCGGATGTGTGGCGACTGTGCAAGACGAGAACCGGCTGCTCTGAAAGCCCTTCCTGCTCGTCACGTACGCTTTCTAGCAGCTCTACGGACACACACGCGTCAGCCTCTTCACTGTCCTACACAGCTAGCACGCTGGCAGTTACCGTCAACTTGGAAGCAGCCGCGCAGAAGGCAGTCGCCCTGCAACCGGCGAACAGCGCACATTCGCGGCTACACGCGAGCTGGCCGCACTCGGAGCTTTCGCGGCTCTTCTCTCGCTCTTTCCCGCAGAGCTCCGGCGATGCACAACTCGAACCGCGAAAGCCGCAATGAGCTTTGTGCAAGCTGCGCAGAAGAAACAAGGCACTAAACCGGCAAATGTCCAGCTAATCTCCAACGTGAAAAGGCTCAGCAAGGAAAGCTCTTGCTAACAGCCCAGAAGCATTGCGACGCTTCTCTGGATGATTTGCCCACCAACACTTCACATCAGCTCAAGCCGGCTGCCCGGAGGAAAAGAGGCTAGGAAAGATCGTAGCAGGCACGGTTGTTGCTGCACGAGAAGTGCCTGCTCCGGAGGCTTCTTGCGAGCAGCGCTAAAAGCACGCGAACATCGCGTTTCTGTGCTTTCCTGAACAGCTTGCGCTGGGACAGTTACAGCCGTGTTTTGCAAGCTGTCCGGGGTTCTGAGGCACTAAAAGTGCGGATGTGTGGCGACTGTGCAAGACGAGAACCGGCTGCTCTGAAAGCCCTTCCTGCTCGTCACGTACGCTTTCTAGCAGCTCTACGGACACACACGCGTCAGCCTCTTCACTGTCCTACACAGCTAGCACGCTGGCAGTTACCGTCAACTTGGAAGCAGCCGCGCAGAAGGCAGTCGCCCTGCAACCGGCGAACAGCGCACATTCGCGGCTACACGCGAGCTGGCCGCACTCGGAGCTTTCGCGGCTCTTCTCTCGCTCTTTCCCGCAGAGCTCCGGCGATGCACAACTCGAACCGCGAAAGCCGCAATGAGCTTTGTGCAAGCTGCGCAGAAGAAACAAGGCACTAAACCGGCAAATGTCCAGCTAATCTCCAACGTGAAAAGGCTCAGCAAGGAAAGCTCTTGCTAACAGCCCAGAAGCATTGCGACGCTTCTCTGGATGATTTGCCCACCAACACTTCACATCAGCTCAAGCCGGCTGCCCGGAGGAAAAGAGGCTAGGAAAGATCGTAGCAGGCACGGTTGTTGCTGCACGAGAAGTGCCTGCTCCGGAGGCTTCTTGCGAGCAGCGCTAAAAGCACGCGAACATCGCGTTTCTGTGCTTTCCTGAACAGCTTGCGCTGGGACAGTTACAGCCGTGTTTTGCAAGCTGTCCGGGGTTCTGAGGCACTAAAAGTGCGGATGTGTGGCGACTGTGCAAGACGAGAACCGGCTGCTCTGAAAGCCCTTCCTGCTCGTCACGTACGCTTTCTAGCAGCTCTACGGACACACACGCGTCAGCCTCTTCACTGTCCTACACAGCTAGCACGCTGGCACTTACCGTCAACTTGGAAGCAGCCGCGCAGAAGGCACTCGCCCTGCAACCGGCGAACAGCGCACATTCGCGGCTACACGCGAGCTGGCCGCACTCGGAGCTTTCGCGGCTCTTCTCTCGCTCTTTCCCGCAGAGCTCCGGCGATGCACAACTCGAACCGCGAAAGCCGCAATGAGCTTTGTGCAAGCTGCGCAGAAGAAACAAGGCACTAAACCGGCAAATGTCCAGCTAATCTCCAACGTGAAAAGGCTCAGCAAGGAAAGCTCTTGCTAACAGCCCAGAAGCATTGCGACGCTTCTCTGGATGATTTGCCCACCAACACTTCACATCAGCTCAAGCCGGCTGCCCGGAGGAAAAGAGGCTAGGAAAGATCGTAGCAGGCACGGTTGTTGCTGCACGAGAAGTGCCTGCTCCGGAGGCTTCTTGCGAGCAGCGCTAAAAGCACGCGAACATCGCGTTTCTGTGCTTTCCTGAACAGCTTGCGCTGGGACAGTTACAGCCGTGTTTTGCAAGCTGTCCGGGGTTCTGAGGCACTAAAAGTGCGGATGTGTGGCGACTGTGCAAGACGAGAACCGGCTGCTCTGAAAGCCCTTCCTGCTCGTCACGTACGCTTTCTAGCAGCTCTACGGACACACACGCGTCAGCCTCTTCACTGTCCTACACAGCTAGCACGCTGGCAGTTACCGTCAACTTGGAAGCAGCCGCGCAGAAGGCAGTCGCCCTGCAACCGGCGAACAGCGCACATTCGCGGCTACACGCGAGCTGGCCGCACTCGGAGCTTTCGCGGCTCTTCTCTCGCTCTTTCCCGCAGAGCTCCGGCGATGCACAACTCGAACCGCGAAAGCCGCAATGAGCTTTGTGCAAGCTGCGCAGAAGAAACAAGGCACTAAACCGGCAAATGTCCAGCTAATCTCCAACGTGAAAAGGCTCAGCAAGGAAAGCTCTTGCTAACAGCCCAGAAGCATTGCGACGCTTCTCTGGATGATTTGCCCACCAACACTTCACATCAGCTCAAGCCGGCTGCCCGGAGGAAAAGAGGCTAGGAAAGATCGTAGCAGGCACGGTTGTTGCTGCACGAGAAGTGCCTGCTCCGGAGGCTTCTTGCGAGCAGCGCTAAAAGCACGCGAACATCGCGTTTCTGTGCTTTCCTGAACAGCTTGCGCTGGGACAGTTACAGCCGTGTTTTGCAAGCTGTCCGGGGTTCTGAGGCACTAAAAGTGCGGATGTGTGGCGACTGTGCAAGACGAGAACCGGCTGCTCTGAAAGCCCTTCCTGCTCGTCACGTACGCTTTCTAGCAGCTCTACGGACACACACGCGTCAGCCTCTTCACTGTCCTACACAGCTAGCACGCTGGCACTTACCGTCAACTTGGAAGCAGCCGCGCAGAAGGCACTCGCCCTGCAACCGGCGAACAGCGCACATTCGCGGCTACACGCGAGCTGGCCGCACTCGGAGCTTTCGCGGCTCTTCTCTCGCTCTTTCCCGCAGAGCTCCGGCGATGCACAACTCGAACCGCGAAAGCCGCAATGAGCTTTGTGCAAGCTGCGCAGAAGAAACAAGGCACTAAACCGGCAAATGTCCAGCTAATCTCCAACGTGAAAAGGCTCAGCAAGGAAAGCTCTTGCTAACAGCCCAGAAGCATTGCGACGCTTCTCTGGATGATTTGCCCACCAACACTTCACATCAGCTCAAGCCGGCTGCCCGGAGGAAAAGAGGCTAGGAAAGATCGTAGCAGGCACGGTTGTTGCTGCACGAGAAGTGCCTGCTCCGGAGGCTTCTTGCGAGCAGCGCTAAAAGCACGCGAACATCGCGTTTCTGTGCTTTCCTGAACAGCTTGCGCTGGGACAGTTACAGCCGTGTTTTGCAAGCTGTCCGGGGTTCTGAGGCACTAAAAGTGCGGATGTGTGGCGACTGTGCAAGACGAGAACCGGCTGCTCTGAAAGCCCTTCCTGCTCGTCACGTACGCTTTCTAGCAGCTCTACGGACACACACGCGTCAGCCTCTTCACTGTCCTACACAGCTAGCACGCTGGCAGTTACCGTCAACTTGGAAGCAGCCGCGCAGAAGGCACTCGCCCTGCAACCGGCGAACAGCGCACATTCGCGGCTACACGCGAGCTGGCCGCACTCGGAGCTTTCGCGGCTCTTCTCTCGCTCTTTCCCGCAGAGCTCCGGCGATGCACAACTCGAACCGCGAAAGCCGCAATGAGCTTTGTGCAAGCTGCGCAGAAGAAACAAGGCACTAAACCGGCAAATGTCCAGCTAATCTCCAACGTGAAAAGGCTCAGCAAGGAAAGCTCTTGCTAACAGCCCAGAAGCATTGCGACGCTTCTCTGCATGATTTGCCCACCAACACTTCACATCAGCTCAAGCCGGCTGCCCGGAGGAAAAGAGGCTAGGAAAGATCGTAGCAGGCACGGTTGTTGCTGCACGAGAAGTGCCTGCTCCGGAGGCTTCTTGCGAGCAGCGCTAAAAGCACGCGAACATCGCGTTTCTGTGCTTTCCTGAACAGCTTGCGCTGGGACAGTTACAGCCGTGTTTTGCAAGCTGTCCGGGGTTCTGAGGCACTAAAAGTGCGGATGTGTGGCGACTGTGCAAGACGAGAACCGGCTGCTCTGAAAGCCCTTCCTGCTCGTCACGTACGCTTTCTAGCAGCTCTACGGACACACACGCGTCAGCCTCTTCACTGTCCTACACAGCTAGCACGCTGGCAGTTACCGTCAACTTGGAAGCAGCCGCGCAGAAGGCACTCGCCCTGCAACCGGCGAACAGCGCACATTCGCGGCTACACGCGAGCTGGCCGCACTCGGAGCTTTCGCGGCTCTTCTCTCGCTCTTTCCCGCAGAGCTCCGGCGATGCACAACTCGAACCGCGAAAGCCGCAATGAGCTTTGTGCAAGCTGCGCAGAAGAAACAAGGCACTAAACCGGCAAATGTCCAGCTAATCTCCAACGTGAAAAGGCTCAGCAAGGAAAGCTCTTGCTAACAGCCCAGAAGCATTGCGACGCTTCTCTGGATGATTTGCCCACCAACACTTCACATCAGCTCAAGCCGGCTGCCCGGAGGAAAAGAGGCTAGGAAAGATCGTAGCAGGCACGGTTGTTGCTGCACGAGAAGTGCCTGCTCCGGAGGCTTCTTGCGAGCAGCGCTAAAAGCACGCGAACATCGCGTTTCTGTGCTTTCCTGAACAGCTTGCGCTGGGACAGTTACAGCCGTGTTTTGCAAGCTGTCCGGGGTTCTGAGGCACTAAAAGTGCGGATGTGTGGCGACTGTGCAAGACGAGAACCGGCTGCTCTGAAAGCCCTTCCTGCTCGTCACGTACGCTTTCTAGCAGCTCTACGGACACACACGCGTCAGCCTCTTCACTGTCCTACACAGCTAGCACGCTGGCACTTACCGTCAACTTGGAAGCAGCCGCGCAGAAGGCACTCGCCCTGCAACCGGCGAACAGCGCACATTCGCGGCTACACGCGAGCTGGCCGCACTCGGAGCTTTCGCGGCTCTTCTCTCGCTCTTTCCCGCAGAGCTCCGGCGATGCACAACTCGAACCGCGAAAGCCGCAATGAGCTTTGTGCAAGCTGCGCAGAAGAAACAAGGCACTAAACCGGCAAATGTCCAGCTAATCTCCAACGTGAAAAGGCTCAGCAAGGAAAGCTCTTGCTAACAGCCCAGAAGCATTGCGACGCTTCTCTGGATGATTTGCCCACCAACACTTCACATCAGCTCAAGCCGGCTGCCCGGAGGAAAAGAGGCTAGGAAAGATCGTAGCAGGCACGGTTGTTGCTGCACGAGAAGTGCCTGCTCCGGAGGCTTCTTGCGAGCAGCGCTAAAAGCACGCGAACATCGCGTTTCTGTGCTTTCCTGAACAGCTTGCGCTGGGACAGTTACAGCCGTGTTTTGCAAGCTGTCCGGGGTTCTGAGGCACTAAAAGTGCGGATGTGTGGCGACTGTGCAAGACGAGAACCGGCTGCTCTGAAAGCCCTTCCTGCTCGTCACGTACGCTTTCTAGCAGCTCTACGGACACACACGCGTCAGCCTCTTCACTGTCCTACACAGCTAGCACGCTGGCACTTACCGTCAACTTGGAAGCAGCCGCGCAGAAGGCACTCGCCCTGCAACCGGCGAACAGCGCACATTCGCGGCTACACGCGAGCTGGCCGCACTCGGAGCTTTCGCGGCTCTTCTCTCGCTCTTTCCCGCAGAGCTCCGGCGATGCACAACTCGAACCGCGAAAGCCGCAATGAGCTTTGTGCAAGCTGCGCAGAAGAAACAAGGCACTAAACCGGCAAATGTCCAGCTAATCTCCAACGTGAAAAGGCTCAGCAAGGAAAGCTCTTGCTAACAGCCCAGAAGCATTGCGACGCTTCTCTGGATGATTTGCCCACCAACACTTCACATCAGCTCAAGCCGGCTGCCCGGAGGAAAAGAGGCTAGGAAAGATCGTAGCAGGCACGGTTGTTGCTGCACGAGAAGTGCCTGCTCCGGAGGCTTCTTGCGAGCAGCGCTAAAAGCACGCGAACATCGCGTTTCTGTGCTTTCCTGAACAGCTTGCGCTGGGACAGTTACAGCCGTGTTTTGCAAGCTGTCCGGGGTTCTGAGGCACTAAAAGTGCGGATGTGTGGCGACTGTGCAAGACGAGAACCGGCTGCTCTGAAAGCCCTTCCTGCTCGTCACGTACGCTTTCTAGCAGCTCTACGGACACACACGCGTCAGCCTCTTCACTGTCCTACACAGCTAGCACGCTGGCAGTTACCGTCAACTTGGAAGCAGCCGCGCAGAAGGCACTCGCCCTGCAACCGGCGAACAGCGCACATTCGCGGCTACACGCGAGCTGGCCGCACTCGGAGCTTTCGCGGCTCTTCTCTCGCTCTTTCCCGCAGAGCTCCGGCGATGCACAACTCGAACCGCGAAAGCCGCAATGAGCTTTGTGCAAGCTGCGCAGAAGAAACAAGGCACTAAACCGGCAAATGTCCAGCTAATCTCCAACGTGAAAAGGCTCAGCAAGGAAAGCTCTTGCTAACAGCCCAGAAGCATTGCGACGCTTCTCTGCATGATTTGCCCACCAACACTTCACATCAGCTCAAGCCGGCTGCCCGGAGGAAAAGAGGCTAGGAAAGATCGTAGCAGGCACGGTTGTTGCTGCACGAGAAGTGCCTGCTCCGGAGGCTTCTTGCGAGCAGCGCTAAAAGCACGCGAACATCGCGTTTCTGTGCTTTCCTGAACAGCTTGCGCTGGGACAGTTACAGCCGTGTTTTGCAAGCTGTCCGGGGTTCTGAGGCACTAAAAGTGCGGATGTGTGGCGACTGTGCAAGACGAGAACCGGCTGCTCTGAAAGCCCTTCCTGCTCGTCACGTACGCTTTCTAGCAGCTCTACGGACACACACGCGTCAGCCTCTTCACTGTCCTACACAGCTAGCACGCTGGCAGTTACCGTCAACTTGGAAGCAGCCGCGCAGAAGGCACTCGCCCTGCAACCGGCGAACAGCGCACATTCGCGGCTACACGCGAGCTGGCCGCACTCGGAGCTTTCGCGGCTCTTCTCTCGCTCTTTCCCGCAGAGCTCCGGCGATGCACAACTCGAACCGCGAAAGCCGCAATGAGCTTTGTGCAAGCTGCGCAGAAGAAACAAGGCACTAAACCGGCAAATGTCCAGCTAATCTCCAACGTGAAAAGGCTCAGCAAGGAAAGCTCTTGCTAACAGCCCAGAAGCATTGCGACGCTTCTCTGGATGATTTGCCCACCAACACTTCACATCAGCTCAAGCCGGCTGCCCGGAGGAAAAGAGGCTAGGAAAGATCGTAGCAGGCACGGTTGTTGCTGCACGAGAAGTGCCTGCTCCGGAGGCTTCTTGCGAGCAGCGCTAAAAGCACGCGAACATCGCGTTTCTGTGCTTTCCTGAACAGCTTGCGCTGGGACAGTTACAGCCGTGTTTTGCAAGCTGTCCGGGGTTCTGAGGCACTAAAAGTGCGGATGTGTGGCGACTGTGCAAGACGAGAACCGGCTGCTCTGAAAGCCCTTCCTGCTCGTCACGTACGCTTTCTAGCAGCTCTACGGACACACACGCGTCAGCCTCTTCACTGTCCTACACAGCTAGCACGCTGGCAGTTACCGTCAACTTGGAAGCAGCCGCGCAGAAGGCACTCGCCCTGCAACCGGCGAACAGCGCACATTCGCGGCTACACGCGAGCTGGCCGCACTCGGAGCTTTCGCGGCTCTTCTCTCGCTCTTTCCCGCAGAGCTCCGGCGATGCACAACTCGAACCGCGAAAGCCGCAATGAGCTTTGTGCAAGCTGCGCAGAAGAAACAAGGCACTAAACCGGCAAATGTCCAGCTAATCTCCAACGTGAAAAGGCTCAGCAAGGAAAGCTCTTGCTAACAGCCCAGAAGCATTGCGACGCTTCTCTGGATGATTTGCCCACCAACACTTCACATCAGCTCAAGCCGGCTGCCCGGAGGAAAAGAGGCTAGGAAAGATCGTAGCAGGCACGGTTGTTGCTGCACGAGAAGTGCCTGCTCCGGAGGCTTCTTGCGAGCAGCGCTAAAAGCACGCGAACATCGCGTTTCTGTGCTTTCCTGAACAGCTTGCGCTGGGACAGTTACAGCCGTGTTTTGCAAGCTGTCCGGGGTTCTGAGGCACTAAAAGTGCGGATGTGTGGCGACTGTGCAAGACGAGAACCGGCTGCTCTGAAAGCCCTTCCTGCTCGTCACGTACGCTTTCTAGCAGCTCTACGGACACACACGCGTCAGCCTCTTCACTGTCCTACACAGCTAGCACGCTGGCAGTTACCGTCAACTTGGAAGCAGCCGCGCAGAAGGCACTCGCCCTGCAACCGGCGAACAGCGCACATTCGCGGCTACACGCGAGCTGGCCGCACTCGGAGCTTTCGCGGCTCTTCTCTCGCTCTTTCCCGCAGAGCTCCGGCGATGCACAACTCGAACAGCGAAAGCCGCAATGAGCTTTGTGCAAGCTGCGCAGAAGAAACAAGGCACTAAACCGGCAAATGTCCAGCTAATCTCCAACGTGAAAAGGCTCAGCAAGGAAAGCTCTTGCTAACAGCCCAGAAGCATTGCGACGCTTCTCTGGATGATTTGCCCACCAACACTTCACATCAGCTCAAGCCGGCTGCCCGGAGGAAAAGAGGCTAGGAAAGATCGTAGCAGGCACGGTTGTTGCTGCACGAGAAGTGCCTGCTCCGGAGGCTTCTTGCGAGCAGCGCTAAAAGCACGCGAACATCGCGTTTCTGTGCTTTCCTGAACAGCTTGCGCTGGGACAGTTACAGCCGTGTTTTGCAAGCTGTCCGGGGTTCTGAGGCACTAAAAGTGCGGATGTGTGGCGACTGTGCAAGACGAGAACCGGCTGCTCTGAAAGCCCTTCCTGCTCGTCACGTACGCTTTCTAGCAGCTCTACGGACACACACGCGTCAGCCTCTTCACTGTCCTACACAGCTAGCACGCTGGCAGTTACCGTCAACTTGGAAGCAGCCGCGCAGAAGGCACTCGCCCTGCAACCGGCGAACAGCGCACATTCGCGGCTACACGCGAGCTGGCCGCACTCGGAGCTTTCGCGGCTCTTCTCTCGCTCTTTCCCGCAGAGCTCCGGCGATGCACAACTCGAACCGCGAAAGCCGCAATGAGCTTTGTGCAAGCTGCGCAGAAGAAACAAGGCACTAAACCGGCAAATGTCCAGCTAATCTCCAACGTGAAAAGGCTCAGCAAGGAAAGCTCTTGCTAACAGCCCAGAAGCATTGCGACGCTTCTCTGGATGATTTGCCCACCAACACTTCACATCAGCTCAAGCCGGCTGCCCGGAGGAAAAGAGGCTAGGAAAGATCGTAGCAGGCACGGTTGTTGCTGCACGAGAAGTGCCTGCTCCGGAGGCTTCTTGCGAGCAGCGCTAAAAGCACGCGAACATCGCGTTTCTGTGCTTTCCTGAACAGCTTGCGCTGGGACAGTTACAGCCGTGTTTTGCAAGCTGTCCGGGGTTCTGAGGCACTAAAAGTGCGGATGTGTGGCGACTGTGCAAGACGAGAACCGGCTGCTCTGAAAGCCCTTCCTGCTCGTCACGTACGCTTTCTAGCAGCTCTACGGACACACACGCGTCAGCCTCTTCACTGTCCTACACAGCTAGCACGCTGGCAGTTACCGTCAACTTGGAAGCAGCCGCGCAGAAGGCACTCGCCCTGCAACCGGCGAACAGCGCACATTCGCGGCTACACGCGAGCTGGCCGCACTCGGAGCTTTCGCGGCTCTTCTCTCGCTCTTTCCCGCAGAGCTCCGGCGATGCACAACTCGAACCGCGAAAGCCGCAATGAGCTTTGTGCAAGCTGCGCAGAAGAAACAAGGCACTAAACCGGCAAATGTCCAGCTAATCTCCAACGTGAAAAGGCTCAGCAAGGAAAGCTCTTGCTAACAGCCCAGAAGCATTGCGACGCTTCTCTGGATGATTTGCCCACCAACACTTCACATCAGCTCAAGCCGGCTGCCCGGAGGAAAAGAGGCTAGGAAAGATCGTAGCAGGCACGGTTGTTGCTGCACGAGAAGTGCCTGCTCCGGAGGCTTCTTGCGAGCAGCGCTAAAAGCACGCGAACATCGCGTTTCTGTGCTTTCCTGAACAGCTTGCGCTGGGACAGTTACAGCCGTGTTTTGCAAGCTGTCCGGGGTTCTGAGGCACTAAAAGTGCGGATGTGTGGCGACTGTGCAAGACGAGAACCGGCTGCTCTGAAAGCCCTTCCTGCTCGTCACGTACGCTTTCTAGCAGCTCTACGGACACACACGCGTCAGCCTCTTCACTGTCCTACACAGCTAGCACGCTGGCAGTTACCGTCAACTTGGAAGCAGCCGCGCAGAAGGCACTCGCCCTGCAACCGGCGAACAGCGCACATTCGCGGCTACACGCGAGCTGGCCGCACTCGGAGCTTTCGCGGCTCTTCTCTCGCTCTTTCCCGCAGAGCTCCGGCGATGCACAACTCGAACAGCGAAAGCCGCAATGAGCTTTGTGCAAGCTGCGCAGAAGAAACAAGGCACTAAACCGGCAAATGTCCAGCTAATCTCCAACGTGAAAAGGCTCAGCAAGGAAAGCTCTTGCTAACAGCCCAGAAGCATTGCGACGCTTCTCTGGATGATTTGCCCACCAACACTTCACATCAGCTCAAGCCGGCTGCCCGGAGGAAAAGAGGCTAGGAAAGATCGTAGCAGGCACGGTTGTTGCTGCACGAGAAGTGCCTGCTCCGGAGGCTTCTTGCGAGCAGCGCTAAAAGCACGCGAACATCGCGTTTCTGTGCTTTCCTGAACAGCTTGCGCTGGGACAGTTACAGCCGTGTTTTGCAAGCTGTCCGGGGTTCTGAGGCACTAAAAGTGCGGATGTGTGGCGACTGTGCAAGACGAGAACCGGCTGCTCTGAAAGCCCTTCCTGCTCGTCACGTACGCTTTCTAGCAGCTCTACGGACACACACGCGTCAGCCTCTTCACTGTCCTACACAGCTAGCACGCTGGCAGTTACCGTCAACTTGGAAGCAGCCGCGCAGAAGGCACTCGCCCTGCAACCGGCGAACAGCGCACATTCGCGGCTACACGCGAGCTGGCCGCACTCGGAGCTTTCGCGGCTCTTCTCTCGCTCTTTCCCGCAGAGCTCCGGCGATGCACAACTCGAACCGCGAAAGCCGCAATGAGCTTTGTGCAAGCTGCGCAGAAGAAACAAGGCACTAAACCGGCAAATGTCCAGCTAATCTCCAACGTGAAAAGGCTCAGCAAGGAAAGCTCTTGCTAACAGCCCAGAAGCATTGCGACGCTTCTCTGGATGATTTGCCCACCAACACTTCACATCAGCTCAAGCCGGCTGCCCGGAGGAAAAGAGGCTAGGAAAGATCGTAGCAGGCACGGTTGTTGCTGCACGAGAAGTGCCTGCTCCGGAGGCTTCTTGCGAGCAGCGCTAAAAGCACGCGAACATCGCGTTTCTGTGCTTTCCTGAACAGCTTGCGCTGGGACAGTTACAGCCGTGTTTTGCAAGCTGTCCGGGGTTCTGAGGCACTAAAAGTGCGGATGTGTGGCGACTGTGCAAGACGAGAACCGGCTGCTCTGAAAGCCCTTCCTGCTCGTCACGTACGCTTTCTAGCAGCTCTACGGACACACACGCGTCAGCCTCTTCACTGTCCTACACAGCTAGCACGCTGGCAGTTACCGTCAACTTGGAAGCAGCCGCGCAGAAGGCACTCGCCCTGCAACCGGCGAACAGCGCACATTCGCGGCTACACGCGAGCTGGCCGCACTCGGAGCTTTCGCGGCTCTTCTCTCGCTCTTTCCCGCAGAGCTCCGGCGATGCACAACTCGAACCGCGAAAGCCGCAATGAGCTTTGTGCAAGCTGCGCAGAAGAAACAAGGCACTAAACCGGCAAATGTCCAGCTAATCTCCAACGTGAAAAGGCTCAGCAAGGAAAGCTCTTGCTAACAGCCCAGAAGCATTGCGACGCTTCTCTGGATGATTTGCCCACCAACACTTCACATCAGCTCAAGCCGGCTGCCCGGAGGAAAAGAGGCTAGGAAAGATCGTAGCAGGCACGGTTGTTGCTGCACGAGAAGTGCCTGCTCCGGAGGCTTCTTGCGAGCAGCGCTAAAAGCACGCGAACATCGCGTTTCTGTGCTTTCCTGAACAGCTTGCGCTGGGACAGTTACAGCCGTGTTTTGCAAGCTGTCCGGGGTTCTGAGGCACTAAAAGTGCGGATGTGTGGCGACTGTGCAAGACGAGAACCGGCTGCTCTGAAAGCCCTTCCTGCTCGTCACGTACGCTTTCTAGCAGCTCTACGGACACACACGCGTCAGCCTCTTCACTGTCCTACACAGCTAGCACGCTGGCAGTTACCGTCAACTTGGAAGCAGCCGCGCAGAAGGCACTCGCCCTGCAACCGGCGAACAGCGCACATTCGCGGCTACACGCGAGCTGGCCGCACTCGGAGCTTTCGCGGCTCTTCTCTCGCTCTTTCCCGCAGAGCTCCGGCGATGCACAACTCGAACCGCGAAAGCCGCAATGAGCTTTGTGCAAGCTGCGCAGAAGAAACAAGGCACTAAACCGGCAAATGTCCAGCTAATCTCCAACGTGAAAAGGGTCAGCAAGGAAAGCTCTTGCTAACAGCCCAGAAGCATTGCGACGCTTCTCTGGATGATTTGCCCACCAACACTTCACATCAGCTCAAGCCGGCTGCCCGGAGGAAAAGAGGCTAGGAAAGATCGTAGCAGGCACGGTTGTTGCTGCACGAGAAGTGCCTGCTCCGGAGGCTTCTTGCGAGCAGCGCTAAAAGCACGCGAACATCGCGTTTCTGTGCTTTCCTGAACAGCTTGCGCTGGGACAGTTACAGCCGTGTTTTGCAAGCTGTCCGGGGTTCTGAGGCACTAAAAGTGCGGATGTGTGGCGACTGTGCAAGACGAGAACCGGCTGCTCTGAAAGCCCTTCCTGCTCGTCACGTACGCTTTCTAGCAGCTCTACGGACACACACGCGTCAGCCTCTTCACTGTCCTACACAGCTAGCACGCTGGCAGTTACCGTCAACTTGGAAGCAGCCGCGCAGAAGGCACTCGCCCTGCAACCGGCGAACAGCGCACATTCGCGGCTACACGCGAGCTGGCCGCACTCGGAGCTTTCGCGGCTCTTCTCTCGCTCTTTCCCGCAGAGCTCCGGCGATGCACAACTCGAACCGCGAAAGCCGCAATGAGCTTTGTGCAAGCTGCGCAGAAGAAACAAGGCACTAAACCGGCAAATGTCCAGCTAATCTCCAACGTGAAAAGGCTCAGCAAGGAAAGCTCTTGCTAACAGCCCAGAAGCATTGCGACGCTTCTCTGGATGATTTGCCCACCAACACTTCACATCAGCTCAAGCCGGCTGCCCGGAGGAAAAGAGGCTAGGAAAGATCGTAGCAGGCACGGTTGTTGCTGCACGAGAAGTGCCTGCTCCGGAGGCTTCTTGCGAGCAGCGCTAAAAGCACGCGAACATCGCGTTTCTGTGCTTTCCTGAACAGCTTGCGCTGGGACAGTTACAGCCGTGTTTTGCAAGCTGTCCGGGGTTCTGAGGCACTAAAAGTGCGGATGTGTGGCGACTGTGCAAGACGAGAACCGGCTGCTCTGAAAGCCCTTCCTGCTCGTCACGTACGCTTTCTAGCAGCTCTACGGACACACACGCGTCAGCCTCTTCACTGTCCTACACAGCTAGCACGCTGGCAGTTACCGTCAACTTGGAAGCAGCCGCGCAGAAGGCACTCGCCCTGCAACCGGCGAACAGCGCACATTCGCGGCTACACGCGAGCTGGCCGCACTCGGAGCTTTCGCGGCTCTTCTCTCGCTCTTTCCCGCAGAGCTCCGGCGATGCACAACTCGAACCGCGAAAGCCGCAATGAGCTTTGTGCAAGCTGCGCAGAAGAAACAAGGCACTAAACCGGCAAATGTCCAGCTAATCTCCAACGTGAAAAGGCTCAGCAAGGAAAGCTCTTGCTAACAGCCCAGAAGCATTGCGACGCTTCTCTGGATGATTTGCCCACCAACACTTCACATCAGCTCAAGCCGGCTGCCCGGAGGAAAAGAGGCTAGGAAAGATCGTAGCAGGCACGGTTGTTGCTGCACGAGAAGTGCCTGCTCCGGAGGCTTCTTGCGAGCAGCGCTAAAAGCACGCGAACATCGCGTTTCTGTGCTTTCCTGAACAGCTTGCGCTGGGACAGTTACAGCCGTGTTTTGCAAGCTGTCCGGGGTTCTGAGGCACTAAAAGTGCGGATGTGTGGCGACTGTGCAAGACGAGAACCGGCTGCTCTGAAAGCCCTTCCTGCTCGTCACGTACGCTTTCTAGCAGCTCTACGGACACACACGCGTCAGCCTCTTCACTGTCCTACACAGCTAGCACGCTGGCAGTTACCGTCAACTTGGAAGCAGCCGCGCAGAAGGCACTCGCCCTGCAACCGGCGAACAGCGCACATTCGCGGCTACACGCGAGCTGGCCGCACTCGGAGCTTTCGCGGCTCTTCTCTCGCTCTTTCCCGCAGAGCTCCGGCGATGCACAACTCGAACCGCGAAAGCCGCAATGAGCTTTGTGCAAGCTGCGCAGAAGAAACAAGGCACTAAACCGGCAAATGTCCAGCTAATCTCCAACGTGAAAAGGCTCAGCAAGGAAAGCTCTTGCTAACAGCCCAGAAGCATTGCGACGCTTCTCTGGATGATTTGCCCACCAACACTTCACATCAGCTCAAGCCGGCTGCCCGGAGGAAAAGAGGCTAGGAAAGATCGTAGCAGGCACGGTTGTTGCTGCACGAGAAGTGCCTGCTCCGGAGGCTTCTTGCGAGCAGCGCTAAAAGCACGCGAACATCGCGTTTCTGTGCTTTCCTGAACAGCTTGCGCCGGGACAGTTACAGCCGTGTTTTGCAAGCTGTCCGGGGTTCTGAGGCACTAAAAGTGCGGATGTGTGGCGACTGTGCAAGACGAGAACCGGCTGCTCTGAAAGCCCTTCCTGCTCGTCACGTACGCTTTCTAGCAGCTCTACGGACACACACGCGTCAGCCTCTTCACTGTCCTACACAGCTAGCACGCTGGCAGTTACCGTCAACTTGGAAGCAGCCGCGCAGAAGGCAGTCGCCCTGCAACCGGCGAACAGCGCACATTCGCGGCTACACGCGAGCTGGCCGCACTCGGAGCTTTCGCGGCTCTTCTCTCGCTCTTTCCCGCAGAGCTCCGGCGATGCACAACTCGAACCGCGAAAGCCGCAATGAGCTTTGTGCAAGCTGCGCAGAAGAAACAAGGCACTAAACCGGCAAATGTCCAGCTAATCTCCAACGTGAAAAGGCTCAGCAAGGAAAGCTCTTGCTAACAGCCCAGAAGCATTGCGACGCTTCTCTGGATGATTTGCCCACCAACACTTCACATCAGCTCAAGCCGGCTGCCCGGAGGAAAAGAGGCTAGGAAAGATCGTAGCAGGCACGGTTGTTGCTGCACGAGAAGTGCCTGCTCCGGAGGCTTCTTGCGAGCAGCGCTAAAAGCACGCGAACATCGCGTTTCTGTGCTTTCCTGAA